>NC_133532.1:72516355-72819491 GCF_048544455.1 Silene latifolia | reverse complement strand
CTTTTGCTCACTAGCTCGTCTGTGTACCCCATTTAATCATCTTCAACCTGTCAATCGCATTTTATACAAACACGAAAGCCACAATTCAGGTGGGGAGTAACTTGAGTCCTCCCGCCACGAAATGTCATATTTAATGTAACATGTAATGTAACATGTAAACAACATGATAAATAATTCAATTATCAAGTATTCTAACATATGAACACTAAACTGACCAATTTAAGCTATCATGTGAAACATATAACAAACAGTAATCCAAACTTTATCAATTGTAACCGGCTTACATCTCACCTATTACAATTCATAAAATCACCATACAAGAAAGGGCAATATATCAAAGACAAGCATAAGTTCTTAGTACGGTCAATAGTCACTCTGTAACTCGAGTCTATACCACGAGGTAGGGAAGGTAATCGAACCGGTATCATGGCTCAGAGGTTCTATCAAAACATGGCCAAGACACAACACAACCCTAGCCTAAAATCTGCGCAGACCTAGACATGCGGATACACACCACCGCACCCAAGACCCACAATTTTTCTAAAACAAAGTGAGTACCCCAAAGAGTCCACCAAAGGGTTGGCTAGTACTTAAGCCGACCACTTACTATCAAAATAAGTAACGATGTCATGCCCCAACTTGGATATAATCCTACCAAGTCAGGAACACAAAGGCTATTAAGCAGTGAACATATACTCGTCAAAGACTATAAAGACCTATCTATGACAAACACAACAACCTGCAAAAAGTATTTAATACCCATACCATTTCTTGCAATATTAACAATATTAAAGGTTTCAGGGAATCTAGGGCCGTTTCTACAATATAAGAAACTATTAAATTCAACCAACAACACATGTGAACTAATACTTAATAAATGGCCTAAAACAAGAAAAAGGCCGATCATCCAATTCATATAAAATTTCATCCAACCGAATTTTTACCCGCAACCCTGATCTGCGGCGTGTACGGGTTAAATTGCGGTGACCAAATCACACAATTGACTGACATCGATTCATCAAAGGGACCAAGGCTCGATTTTGGCATAATCATCCAAACATTACAATTATCGCTATAAAATTCATTTTCAGCCTATTCTAACATGTGTCAACTACCAAAATAAACATAATTTTTACTATCAACATAATTTTTACTACTAATATGATTCATTTCAAAAGATTACCCATTTGTTAATTATACTAATTATAACATTAATAAACCCGAAATGACAAATAATGCATGAAAAACCGCGAAACAAGCAACGGGTGACCGGGCCCGTAGTGGGCTGCCGGAACTGCTGCCGCCACCCCCAACCCTCCATTTCTCCATTTTTGTTCAGTTTGACATCGTCTGAATCATCAATTAATCCTTCCCAATTCATTTCCATACAAAAATGTGAACTTAAACTAACAAAAGACATGAATTAGACATGAAATTAACCCATATTATCATGTGAAACAAACTACTCACACAACAATCACAAAATCATACAAGAAAACAAGATTGTGACATTAAACCGTCGAGTAACTCGAAATATGTTACCTTTAGCAACAAAATGAGCAATTAGCACCTTGAACCCAAACCCTAATCTGCCAACTAACCACTATCTTCAACTATATACGAGTCTCCAAACTCGTCCTCTAAATCTTCACCTAAATAAACAATAAAAACACAACAATAAGCACAAAAACGAAATTATACCCAAAATCAGCCAAAATCGACATCAAGAAAACTGAAATTAAAACATACTAGGATGTAGATCTTGAAAAGAGGATTCCGAAAATATAAATTTTGCGAAAATCGGACTAGAAACGAAGAAATTATGATGAAATTACGATTGTAAGATAATTTTCTTTTTTTTCCTTTGTGGATGTCGGTCAAGGGATCAAAAGAAGAACAAAGAAGTGCTAGGAAGAAATGATAAGGAGGAAAGGGGAGGGTGCCGTGGAAAGGGAGAGGAGGAGCGGGATTGAGACGGAATTTTATGAGTCGGTTTTGGCTCGTTTCGATGATAATTAAAACCGTTTGTCAAACGTAAATTCCGACAAGACCAAAGTTCTTAAACACGAGATTACAAGAAAATTGAGTATTCATATGACCCATTTCAATAATCGTTTGCTCAATTTTCAAAAGAGTCGTCATTTTTCCCCGATATGCCCTTATTTCGAAATAAAAAGTTTTTACACGGTTTAAACTATTTTTAAACATTTCGAAACTATCAAAATAAATACTTTTCTTCAAAATATAATAAAATTATATTTCTTTGAATTATTATTACTTCAAATACATTAATATCAAATTTTACTTGATTAATAAATTACTTCCGCAATATATTAACGGTCCGAAATTACGGGGTGTTACAATCACCCCTCCTTTTAAAAAGTTTCGTCCTCGAAACTTAGAAGGAGAAATTATAGTATACAACATCTTAATAATATCATCATAAGAAAATATAGATATCTTTTCAATGAAACGGTGATACTCTTGTTGATCAGGCAGGAACATCCACATTTCATATCAAAGATAAGGTAAAAAGGCAAATCATTTGTAAAATTCGAAAACCAAAATACCTTCAAAACATTAATGAAGAGTTTTCAAGAATGTAAATCTCATTCATGGAATGGAATTGCTCTTGTCGTGCACACAAGAACGCTATCTTTCCAAATCAGAGACAAATTTTAAACAAAAACTATTCGCCGATAAGTGGTAGAACAAGTTATCAAATGTCTCCAATAACTAGTTCTAACATCCGTTCAACGCTAAAATCAAAGTAAGAGAAAGGTAGTCTACTCATATTTTCTTTTGCAAAAAGCCAAAATAGAAATGAAGGTTTCACTTTTAAACCCAATTGGGGTCAAATCCCTAAAAATGTAACATTAAACCTTGACAAAGAAGTCATAAATGGATCAAAATTAACAGAAATTGGACAAATCTTAACGAAAACTCGGGTCTAGAAATTAAAATTACGATAAATGAGTTTATATTCAAGAAAGGAATAGGGAACTAAATCAAATTTTCATTTTCAAGTCTTCAAAAATAGGTTAGGTTTGCAGAAGTGACATAAACTTTCAAGAATGAAACGAAACTGGTAGCTTGAAATATTTAGAAATTCCTCGAAGTGAAAAGTAACTTAGACATCATAGGAGCAAGTATGCCAAGCGGATTCAAGCTTAACTAATCAAAAGAGCTGTATGAATTTCATGGGGTAAGAATTGAAGTCGAACCTAAAAGGGTGTCAAAGATGGAGTTTCATAGGTTACCAACATCAAACTTATGAGAGGAGTATGATGAAGTAAGGAAGAGAGGTATGAACGATAACGCTCATGATCAAGGAAGAAGGGAAATTAGTCAACAAGGAAACGCCAGACACTTTTATCACAAACAACAACACTCAAAACGGTTCCAAAAAGTTCCTAACAACAAAACTCATAACCACATCACTCCCAAGGGTTTCCTCAATCGCTTATGTTACCTCATCCTAATCTGTTCCCTGAAACAAGGTACTCCACTATAAGTGTGATCTCATCGCTCCAAATCCTCAAACATCCAGAAACAACTTTCACAAGTCTAAGGTCAAGGCTTCCAACAAAGCTATAAACTCCAAGAGAAAGTTCCTCAAATATACCACAAGATTCTCATCATCTCAAGTACTCAATGCGACCTCAAGGTCTATAAGTCTATAGGGTTAACAAATTCTTCTCGATACTAAGTCTCTCTCAACTCAAGAACTCTCAAGAGCCAACTAATATCAAATCACATCACCAATCCATTATGGTCATCAACATCCCAAAAAGTATCCTTTCAAATTTGACATCTTAAAACTTACTTACCATCAAATTCCCCAAGAAACAAGGGCTTAAATGTAACAACACCTTATCACCTCAAAGTTCCTAAAACCATAAATTGAAACTATGTTCTTTAACCCAATAATTGGTGTCAACCATACTGTTA
This sequence comes from Silene latifolia, assembly GCF_048544455.1. Classification (NCBI taxonomy): domain Eukaryota; kingdom Viridiplantae; phylum Streptophyta; class Magnoliopsida; order Caryophyllales; family Caryophyllaceae; genus Silene; species Silene latifolia. Next base: position 72,815,540 of record NC_133532.1, on the reverse strand, counting down.
CTCTTTCTAGTTATTAAAACAAGTGTTAAAACTTCCCAATAATGTAGCTTACTCTCACTCTCACACCATACCTCAAGTAGTAATCAATACCACTCGCTAAAACCCACTAATACTCCCACATTTAACATTTCTCCCATGGTAACTTATACATTATCAAACCCTCATATCCAAAGTGATTATGGAAGCCAACCACAAACTCGACTACTCAGTCAATCCTATATCCTCAAATCCACCCTTCAGTTTCACCCATTTTAAGTCAAGTACTAAGCACTAGTATCCCAAACATAAACAACAATGCCATGTTCCATAACCTTAGTAGCCAATACAACTCGCACTTGACATCACAATTAATTCTACTAAACAACCACACTTACTTTATCAAGGAACTAGGTATAAGAATCACTAAGTATGTCTCATCACCTTACCTAAGTCTTTCCAATATCAAATCCTCTCAAAACCAGGAAAGGGTCAAACATAACAATCCCTTCAAAGGTCATGATGTCCAACCAAGGCCAACATTTCTCAAAAGAGAGAGTATTATAAAAAGGCGTTAAGGAAGGATAAGCAAGGAACAAATGACATGTTAGGAAATAAGGAGTCGGACCGTAAAGATAACGGTTGACAAAAATAAGAGGTATTCGAGTTAAGAAGATATCTCAGGCAAGAAGAAGATACGTAAACTTTGGCATAAGAACAGGGTTCAGTGAACGTTAAAGAGAAGGAAAGGAGAACAGAAGCGGCATAAAGAAAGGGTTACCGCTTAACCAAACACTCCTCAAAGCTTATGATCGCTATGATAAGGTTACATCACTAAGGTGCTCAACAAAGACTCAAAAGTCTACCAAATCGTAGGACTAACAAGGACTCCACATTGGTAGGTTTTCCTCAACTCAATTGGTTCCAAGAGCCAAAATTAATTCACCACACAAATTCATTTGTTACCATCCAAGTCCCAAAGTATCTCCTTTACAATTCTCGTCATCGAACTCCACTTGCTATGTCATCCCCAAGTACCATGGCTTGTTTACTCTATCATCTCACCACTTCGTACTTCTAGTCTCCGATACCATAAATTAGAATCGCATCTTTGAACTCACAAACTACATCAAACAACTTTCCACCAAAATTCCCAAATTCAGATATGATTAATAAGGTCAACCACGTGTTCTCAAATTTCAAAAGGTCAACAAGGGCTACTCTATACTAGATTTGGTCAACTCAAAAGGTTTAACAAACTAACTAATTCCAAGGTACGATACCAATCCATTAAGCAACGTCAATGTCCTATTGTATTCCTTTCAAGGCCTACAAAGATTGGGCTAACTATCATTCCTTTAATTCCCCACAAGAAACATCGAGACTCTCAAATGAAGTAGCTTAGGTTCATTCCAACTTATGTGCTAAGGTAGTACCCATGCTCAATCACCTATAACAAACAAGCTCTCAATAGACATAACTCCCAAAGTGTTTCTCAACTCACTAGGCTCTCACATCAAGCACAACTAACAAGACTAACCAAAGGATCCCAAGTTATCTTCTCATATACAACTCAAACCTTAAACAATCAATTTCTCAACTCGTTCACGCCCTCCAATGATACATTCCCTCAAAACCGAGTTCTCTGGAACAAGTGGACTATCCCGCGGAATAAAAGGAAGGTGTCCGCAAGGACTCTTATTATAAGAAGAAAACGAACCAAGGATGAATCGGGAGAAAGAATTGAAGAGTAGTTACCAAGGCGAGAGAAGAGGAATTTGAAAGACGAATAAACAACGAGATTGGAAGATTAAGGTAAGATACACTGAATACGAAAAGAAATATCGAGAAAGTGGAAGCATTCTTCATTTGGCATAACCAATCTTTAACAGCACCAAAATTAATAACTAACAATCAACAAACCTAGCTTGTAAGATTGCATTATCTACATTTCTTGGAGAGCCATCTTGCAAAAGAGAATATTGGTTAGAACCTAACAATTAGCAATCACAAACAGACTACCACATAAAATCCTAAATCTACCCATCCTACCCATCTCTCAAGTTTATTATTTAAAGGTCAAGTGATTTATATTGGGGTGCACAAACGTGCGTCGGGAGCAAATATGCTCTGATACCAACTGTGACACCCTTATATATAGCGTTAATTAAACACGTATATTCTACAGAAAAACTGACAGGATATGTTTGTAATTGGTTCAACTAGACAAAACCTGTAATTTTAAAAACTTTTCTAAACCATTCACAAACACTTCCAAATGAAGAGTGTCAAAACCTGCAAATGCTAACAAACTAATTTACATAACATAACTAAAGACGCGAGAAAATAGTGATACAAACCAAAATAAAAGAGGGAGACATATGTCCCTTCAAAATATATACACAACCAACTGTTTAAAGGTTTACTACAAAATATAGTCAAACTAAGTCCAAGGTTCTTTTGCTCACTAGCTCGTCTGTGTACCCCATTTAATCATCTTCAACCTGTCAATCGCATTTTATACAAACACGAAAGCCACAATTCAGTGGGGAGTAACTTCGAGTCCTCCCAGCCACGAAATGTCATATTTAATGTAACATGTAATGTAACATGTAAACAACATGATAAATAATTCAATTATCAAGTATTCTAACATATGAACACTAAACTGACCAATTTAAGCTATCATGTGAAACATATAACAAACAGTAATCCAAACTTTATCAATTGTAACCGGCTTACATCTCACCTATTACAATTCATAAAATCACCATACAAGAAAGGGCAATATATCAAAGACAAGCATAAGTTCTTAGTACGGTCAATAGTCACTCTGTAACTCGAGTCTATACCACGAGGTAGGGAAGGTAATCGAACCGGTATCTTGACTCAGAGGTTCTATCAAAACATGGCCAAGACACAACACAACCCTAGCCTAAAATCTGCGCAGACCTAGACATGCGGATACACACCACCGCACCCAAGACCCACAATTTTTCTAAAACAAAGTGAGTACCCCAATGAGTCCACCAAAGGGTTGGCTTGTACTTAAGCTGACCACTTACTATCAAAATAAGTAACGAGGTCATGCCCCAACTTGGATATAATCCCACCAAGTCAGGAACACAAAGGCTATTAAGCAGTGAACATATACTCGTCAAAGACTATAAAGACCTATCTATGACAAACACAACAACCTGCAAAAAGTATTTAATACCCATACCATTTCTAGCAATATTAACAATATTAAAGGTTTCAGGGAATAGGGCCGTTTCTACAATATAAGAAACTATTAAATTCAACCAACAACACATGTGAACTAATACTTAATAAATGGCCTAAAACAAGAAAAAGGCCGATCATCCAATTCATATAAAATTTCATCCAACCGAATTTTTACCCGCAACTCCAGTCCTGCGACAGGTACGGGTTAAATTGCGGCTGACCAATCACACAATTGACTGACATCGATTCAGTCAAAGGGACCAAGGCTCAGTTTTCGGCATAATCATCCAAACATTACAATTATCGCTATAAAATTCATTTTGAGCCTATTCTAACATGTGTCAACTACCAAAATAAACATAATTTTTACTATCAACATAATTTTTACTACTAATATGATTCATTTCAAAAGATTACCCATTTGTTAATTATACTAATTATAACATTAATAAACCCGAAATGACAAATAATGCATGAAAAACCGCGAAACAAGCAACGGGCTGACCCGGGCCAGCCGTTGGCCTGCCGTGGGCCTGCACGGGCCTACCGGGCCTGCTGGCCGCCACCCCCAACCCTCCATTTCTCCATTTTTGTTCAGTTTGACATCGTCTGAATCATCAATTAATCCTTCCCAATTCATTTCCATACAAAAATGTGAACTTAAACTAACAAAAGACATGAATTAGACATGAAATTAACCCATATTATCATGTGAAACAAACTACTCACACAACAATCACAAAATCATACAAGAAAACAAGATTGTGACATTAAACCGTCGAGTAACTCGAAATATGTTACCTTTAGCAACAAAATGAGCAATTAGCACCTTGAACCCAAACCCTAATCTGCCAACTAACCACTATCTTCAACTATATACGAGTCTCCAAACTCGTCCTCTAAATCTTCACCTAAATAAACAATAAAAACACAACAATAAGCACAAAAACGAAATTATACCCAAAATTAGCCAAAATCGACATCAAGAAAACTGAAATTAAAACATACTAGGATGTAGATCTTGAAAAGAGGATTCCGAAAATATAAATTTTGCGAAAATCGGACTAGAAACGAAGAAATTATGATGAAATTACGATTGTAAGATAATTTTCTTTTTTTTCCTTTGTGGATGTCGGTCAAGGGATCAAAAGAAGAATAAAGAAGTGCTAGGAAGAAATGATAAGGAGGAAAGGGGAGGGTGCCGTGGAAAGGGAGAGGAGGAGCGGGATTGAGACGGAATTTTATGAGTCGGTTTTGGCTCGTTTCGATGATAATTAAAACCGTTTGTCAAACGTAAATTCCGACAAGACCAAAGTTCTTAAACACGAGATTACAAGAAAATTGAGTATTCATATGACCCATTTCCATAATCGTTTGCTCAATTTTCAAAAGAGTCATCATTTTTCCCCGATATGCCCTTATTTCGAAATAAAAAGTTTTTACACGGTTTAAACTATTTTTAAACATTTCGAAACTATCAAAATAAATACTTTTCTTCAAAATATAATAAAATTATATTTCTTTGAATTATTATTACTTCAAATACATTAATATCAAATTTTACTTGATTAATAAATTACTTCCGCAATATATTAACGGTCCGAAATTACGAGGTGTTACAGTAAAGACGATGAATAACGAAAATAAATGCAAGTTCAAATATAATTAGCTGATAACATTGCTTCATATAAAAAATCTCAGTTCAAATAAATATAGCGCAAATGACATAATGACATAATCGTCTACAAACTAGTTCAAAAACCAGCGAAGGATGTTATCTATTATTTGGAGTTATCAAACCATAATCCCTCGTCATGGTCATCTCGCACATAGACTTCGTCACGTAGTACTTGCACATTTTGGCAAGTGGTCGAAAAGGGAGAAAGTTCATCAACTTGATCATACTCTTTTTCATCAACAACACCATCTACGCCAAGAATGCGTTTTTTACCATTACGAACAACTGACCGTTTCTTGTCTAAAGGATCCTCAATATAGAAAATTTGCTTTGCTTGAGACGCTAGAATATAGAGGTCGTCTTTGTGACCTAGAAAATTGAAATCTACTAAAGTGAAACCCATATCATCAACATTAACTCTCTTATAACAATCGGCCCACTTACATCGAAATAAGGATACTGAAAAATCATGATAATCAAGCTCCCATATGTCTTCAATTACCCCATAATAAGGCTTTGTTATATCTACAGGCTGTTTACCCTTCCCTACATATTCAACTGACTGTAACGCCACTATTTTGCATCGTACTTTTCGCATCCTGACGACTTGTGTAAAAGCAGAACCCTTTGATATCATACCCTTCATAAGATATGATAGTGAGCTTGGGACCATATGCTACCCATATTAAGTTCTCACTTAGGTCATGTGTTATGTTTGACAACTCTGTCAACCAGTGTACAAATGTCTGATTGTGTTCACTTACCAACCAACCTTCACGTTTATGTGGATGTTGTCTTTTTATTAGGCAAAATGATCAATTAAATATGGATTTTGTCTTTTTATTAAGGCAAAACATACATATGTGCCTTATCAAAACAAACACGGTCAATTGTAATAAACGTTTTTCCCAAAGTACCCTTCTCTTAAAGTCGTCCCTCGTGCCTAGAGGTAGGGAGTCCGATAGATTTCACCCTGGTCAAGTAATCTTGGCAAAATCCAAGTATCTCACAAGCAATAGTTGCTTAAACAATGCTAGCCTCAGGTCGATACCAATTCTTCACACGCCTCTTATACGTCCCCATCTCTCGCTCCATAGCCCACATGTTTCTGAGGAACACCGGGCCACAAATTTTAATTTCTCTAACCAAATGAATGATTAAGTGAACCATAATGCCGAAAAAACTGATGGGAAAGTACATTTCAAGTTCGCAAAGTGTCACAATAATATCAGCTTGTAGCTCATCTAAAGACTCCGGATCAATGTCCTTGGCATTAATTGCTCTAAAGAATCTGCAAAGCTTAATGATCACTTGTCTAACATGTTTAGGTAAAACAGCCCGAATAGCCACAAGGAGGAGTTGTGTCAACATGATGTGACTCATATTTGAGCACATTTAGTCCCCGAATTAACCTCGTTCTCATGCTTTCTAGAAACTATTAGGGTCATTTCTTATCTTTAGTTCCCTATTTTGCATATTCTTTAAGGTTTTGTGTCCTTGGTAGGAGAGGATTGCTAGCCTTGCATTTATGGAGCAAAATGGAGCTAAATGGATCGTATCTAATGGCCAAGCATCGAAGAGGAGATCAACACAAAAGGTCTAAGCAAATAAATCAAGTGAAATGGGCAATGATGAAGATCCTCGCATCCCTAAGAAAGTCCCCACGGATTGTGAGGTACCCAAGAATAAGAGAAGGAACCATGTCCCAAGATACGGGTGTCCCGAGCTCAGGACAAGCGTCCCAGCCCAAGATCCGGGCGTCCCAAGGTTTAATCCGCGTAGATTTCCTTACAGACCCGAGCCTACTTCAAGCCATGGCGCGCGTGTCCCTGGGGAGTTGCTACTCAGGCCACACATGTCCCTCGGGATTTGCAAATCATCGAGCTTCTCTTAGGGTCTTAATCGTCATTTAAGCCCTTATTAACCCTAATCCTTGTACTTAATTTTAGTATAAATACCCTATTGTACTACCTAGATTATCATCAACCTTAGAATCAAGTCCTAATCTCATTCTAATCTCTTAATTTAGTCTTAATCCAAGTTGTAATACACATTTTAATATTAATCACATCTTAATCTTTCCTTAATCTCTCAATTGTTCTTAGTTTTAGTTGGGTAATTAGAAGATTATTTGGGGTTTATTGGAGGATTGACAACTCTCCATCAATCATCAAGTTTCCTTGTATTATTCTTTGCTTTATATTTGGATCATCTCAAGTTGGTATAATCCCTTTTTACTTTTGCTTAATTATTGTTATTTACATTATTTATTCATCATGTTTTGCTTTGTTAATATGATTGACATCCTTATTAGCATATTAAACTTGGTCATGAGTGAGTAGTCTCTTAGCTAGGGTTAATGGGGAATTAGGGGAATCAATCATGGGATTAGATGTATGCTTAATTTTATATGTTTCCATAATTAGTTGCTTGCTTGTTGTGATTTTAACCTATGCACATATTATGTTTGATAAAATGCTAGACTATGAAACCTTGCATTTCTTACCCATCTATTATCTTTTCAATGAGGCTTGTAAGATATAAGCCAACTCAAGCCTTGTTAGACCATGCATAGAGTTGAATAGGAAGAGACTAAGTCGACTTGTAGGTGTTGTAAAGTCTTGATCGACTCGACTCCGGGACCTAAATTTTCCTAGGAATTGTAAGATATACACTAACTCGATTCCATCACAAGAATAAGTTGCTTGCATCTATTTGAGAACATGTTTGTATGATCTATTTCCATGATTCCCTTATGAACCCATGATACCCTAGTGCCCTTAATCAATTGTTCACAAATCCGTTTTATTGCTTTACTTTGTTTTCATTCATCTTGTTGATTAGTTTAGATTACATCTCATCTCAACCCAAATTTGTGACACCCTAAGACACAGCTACTGGCAATTGAAATCTTAAATTGATACCCATCCCTTGAGATCCGACCTTTGCTTATCACTTTAATAAGAGTAGTTTGTAAAGATATAAATATTGTTTTGGTTGAAATAACGACCACATCGACCAAAAATGGCGCCGTTGCCGGGGACGGTGTTCAATTGATTTGGTTTTTGTTTATTGTTTTTAGTTGTGTCTTTCTTCACCTTGGAGAAGTCAATATTCTCAAGGTTGTTCTAATTGTTTTATAGTTGTTTGATATTTTGCATCACTAGATCACATGGTAATCCATTACCTATTGATCTCGAGATTGAAAGGACCTTAACCAACAATAGAAGAGTTGCTAGGGGTACTTCAAGAGTTTTGGGTATTGGAGAGATTGTGGATATTCAACCAAATAACATTGCGTTTGTCAACCCTTTTTCAAGAGAAGCAGAGGATAACCCAATTCCAAACCAACCACAAAATCAACCAACAATGCCTAAATTTTCATCTCATTCCGTACTAACCGAGGAGAATCTACCAAACGGTAATCCTACACCACCATATTTAATCGGCAATTTCATTGCCAAATCCGCATTCATACAATTAGTTGAGAGAAGTCAATTTGGAGGGATGCCTAGTGAAGATCCTCATTTACATATGGAGGCTTTTTGTGACTATTGTGATGTAATTTCTCAAACCGGAGTTACTCAAGATCAAATTCGGTGGGTGTTGTTCCCTTTTTCCTTTATTGGAACCGCAAAGCAATGGTTGAAGAGCCTAGACAAGGCTACCCTTGGTATTTATTCATGGAAGAAGCTATCACTTGCCTTCTACAAGAAATTCTATCCTCCAGAGAAGACTAACATGTTGAGGGCCCAAATCACCGGGTTCAAGCAAAGGGATGAGGAATCCTTATATGAAGCATGGGGGAGATTTAAGGACACTTGTCGTTCTTGTCCACACCATAGACTTAGTGAGTGGTTCCTTGTTCAAAAGTTTTGGAATGGCTTATATGAAGACTCACGCAATGTGCTTAATATGGGATCCAACGGGAGGTTCACCGAAATTGATGACAACTAAACATGGGCCAAAATCGAAGAGATAGCGGTTCATAATTCCCAATATAGTAGGCCTCGAATGGCCACTAGAGGAGGAAAGCATGAGGTAGATTCCATTACACAATTGGGTGCTCAACTAAGTGCTTATATCGACACCATCAACTTAAAGTTTTAGAAGGCTATGGCTAAGCTTGATGAAGCTTCCAAATCACCCAAACAACATGTCAATGCTATGATGGCATCATCCTCAATCCCAAATGGAGTATGTGAAAGTTGTAGAACCTTGGGACATGATCAAAACGAATGTAGGGGAACAAATGAACAAGTGAATGCTTTCCAAGCATACAAGAATGGCACCCTTTATTCCAACTACTATAATGAGAATACCAAATTCCATCCAAATATCTCATACAAGATCCAAAATGTTCAAAATCCTCAACCAACATACACCCCACCTCCAATGAGAAATCAACCTCAAAGACCCTTTTTCAACCAAAGCCAAGGATATCAAAATCAACCTTCCTACAACCAATTCAATGACCAAAGCTTTGATGTTCAAAAAGCGGTCCTCCAAATGCAAAAGAACCAACAAGAATTCTTCACTCAAATGCGAAAAGATAGCCAAGCTAAAGAAACCACCATCAATAACATACTTGCCCACACCAAAATGTTAGAAACTCAAATGACTCAACTAGTATCTTCTAGCTCCCAAAGACAAAAGGGGCAATTACCTCCTCAAGGTAACCCACCCCACCCCACCCCCTCCCCCTCCTCCCAAGACATGAAACGGTTAGTGCCACACATTTGAGGGGTGGTACAAGATATGAGGGGCCGAAGAGGCCAATTGATGAAGATATTGTGATTGATAGTAGCAAACAAAGAGTTGTGGAGAACTCTAAGGAAGTAGAGCCTACTACCAATGAACTTTCAAAGAAGAGAAATGAAGAAAAGGCTAAGAATGTCGATAAGGAGCCTCTTGTGATTAGACTTCCATTCCCAAGTCGCCAAGCTAAGCCTAAGCTTGATGAGAACCTTGGAAAGTTCATGGAAATTGTGAAGAACTTAGAAGTCTCAATCCCATTCACGGAATTGATCAATCATGTTCCGGCTTATGCAAAGTATATGAAGGATATTCTTACCAAGAAGAAATCCATCCGAAAGTTGGAGACTATTGCCTTTACCAAAGTGAGTAGTGCTATTCTTCAAGGGAGTTCCCCTCCAAAGCTCAAAGATCCGAGAAGTTTTTCATGTTGGAGTTAGTGTCCTCCACAATAGTGCGTTTACATAATAAATCTCATTAAAGGAATATAATTAGATATTTAATTTATTTCATCCGTGTCAGTTGATTAACGTAAATCGATAACGGTTGGCTGACTAGAGTTTGACGTTATTGTCGTGAGACGGCGGTGATCAACTGACCCCTTTCGGTCACACCTATAGGAATGAACCCCAATTGATAACTAATTAATTGTATGAAATACAATTTATTTAGTCCCTTGATTTATAGACTAAGAGGTTAGTCGATTATTTTAGAGAGATTTTGAGTTGCGAACTGGAGGCACGGCAATTATTATTTAATTATGCGATAATTGAATAATAAATTTTTGGAGACGGGTTTTAGTTAATTAATTGTTAATTCACTAAAATTGTACTAATTAATTGATGTGATTAATATTAGTATGTAAATAATATGTGTAGCGGTACACGTATATTTACGGAGTGATTTGGACGAATTAATTGGAAACATTTAAACATGAAACGATGTTTAAATAAAATTTACACGTATTTGTGCGACAAATATAAGAACCAAAATGGACCCGTAAATGGGACATTGGACCGTGTAAATGGAGTGTAGTGGATGATCATGATCATTACACTTTGCTTATTTTTCTTCCATAATTGTCATGTGATTATTATGTGTGTCATAATGTATTGGACAATAAAATAAGGAAAATGAATCCTACACTCCACCTCCTCCACCCGCCACTTCCTCCATTTTATACTCCATCTTTTGTTCATTTTTTCTACACTTCATTACTTCACTTTTGCATGTGAACAAAACAATTGTCTATCTCTCTAAAATTATTATACATCATTTACTAAGAATTTAGTAATCAAAATATTATTACTAAGAGTTTTAGTAATATTACAAATATTATCAAGGGTAAGTTTTACAAATATCTAGTTAATATTTGTAAGATTATTTGGGTGATTTGTTCTTGGGTGCAACTTGAAGGAGGCTTTCTTTTTGAAAGTTTTTCTAGGAGGATCATCCTTTTGTTTTAAGCTCAAGAACAATCAAGATAGGAGATATTAATTGTGCCCATATTACCATAAATATCAATGTAAGGAAATTATTTTTCCTTAATCTTTAATTTTATGTTTTTATATTTGCATGCATGTTACATAGATGACTAAATGAACATATTATGAGATAATTTATTTTTTTAATTAGAGAGTCTAATTAGGATCTATGATCTTTCAAGTGGTATTAGAGTTCAGGCTTGTAATTTGCATGTTAATTTTAAGCATATTAATAAATTATGAAATAATTTATAAAAACTCAAAAATTGTGTTAGAAAAGGTTTTAGCACGAAATTTTTGGGGCATGCATACCTACTGATCTCAAAAGATTTGTGGTAAATTTTGGTGATTTATGAAGTTTTTTTTGCTATTTTTAATGATTTTTGGTAGAAAACCGAGTCAAAGTGCCGTATTTTAGTTAAGAATTGACTAAAAATAGTTAAAAGTTGATTCGGGTCATGAAATTTTTATGGTGTTTCATTCTTGTTTTCTACAGATTCTATGCAAAATATTGAAGGTTGGTTTGAAGTTTTGCATGTTTATTGATTTTATGAGATAAAAGTAAAATAAATTAATCATAATTTTGAAACGATTGTTCCTGCCCTTGATAAATTTATTTAAATTTAAAAATATTATTTAAAATTTAAAAGTGAAATAGAAAATGTGATTTCACCTTGTTTTGATATTTATCGTTTTAGTGGTTAAAAACCGATAAATATCGATCTTTTTCTTCATAAATTTTATCCGGATTTTTGGGGCAATTTTTCTAACATTTTGGTGTTCTTGGGAGTGTTCTAGAATACTCAAAAATTTTGTTTCAATTTTTTGGGTAATGTTTCAATTATTTTGGATTTTTACTTAAAAATTATGATTTTACCGGTTATATTAGCAAAATATCACCAAATCAAACTAATTCTTCATCATAAAATTAGTGAGGACTAATTTTGAGGTCCAAAACAGTTTGAAAAATTAGTTTGGACTTAAATGAGATTTAAGAGTTGATTATTAATTTTTACAAGTTAAAAATCGATTAAATCCACAAAAAACGAGATGGATACCAACGATTGATAGATAGGGCGATTTTGGCATCATTTTACATCATTTTAAGCATATTTATTTAAGTTGAATGAATGATTGTCATTTATTTAAAGTATTTATCTTGTTGTACCTAGTATGGGCTAGTTTATTTTAATCGTTATTACCCGAAATAAATGGGAATAGTGATTTGTTTGTAAATTAAATACGATCTCGTATCGTCGGTTTGTAATTAATTAATAGTTTTATTTATTTTAGTAATTAATTTATAATAGGAATAGCTATGTAATTCAATTGTAATAGTTATTCTTACCGGCGTTTCCAAAAGACGGATTACATCAAGACGGAGTCTATTTTTGGAAGGTGTTCCAAATCCCACAAGAAGAAGCCACTTTTGGAATGAAGAGGCAAGGGACCAAGGAGTTGGTTTCCGAAATGTAATAGACAAGTTTTTCATTAACTAGGTGGCCATACTAGGATTATTCATATGCTTACTTGCTTGCTTGTTTTATTTTCGCGCATGCCAAAATCGCCATTCACATGCATTTTATTTTCGCGGTTGTCAATTCATGTCATTTACATTCACTGACTTAGTTCACTCATAGTGAATTTATGACTAAAATTGACAAGATCTCTCACATAACTAAAATTGAGATTAGCCTTACCAGTAACACCTATGAATCTCTTGTTCATTAGAGCCACGCTCGCCCAAGCGGGGTATTCTCTTTTTACCTTGGGTAAGTAGGGTGGTAAACGGTTATCACACTTCAAAATTGGTTGGACTCAACGGGATATAAGACGATCTTGTGTTCCGGGGCTAGTAGATGGATTTAAGTAAATTCGTCGACCAAGAGTTCTAGAGGTAGAATTAGTCAACATGACTTACCGAATTTACACAATTATGGGATGTTTCGCCCAAGCAATGCTCCTTTTTGTTTAAAATTTTGGTCTTGGAATCATTTATATAATTTAGTGGGAGATCATTATATAAATGCTAAAACTTGTTAAACGTGTTTTCACAAGTAATTTTTTAAAACAATGGATGTTAATATTTCCTTATTTATTGTAGCATTTTAATTCGCAATGGCAACTTCATCAACTCCATCGACTACTTCACTAGGAAAAGATTCATGGCTAAGGTCCGTAATGGACAAATGTATCTTAAAAGATGACGGTAGTAAATTTCTTGAATGGGAATCCAACATCAAAAGCGTCGCGTTGTCCGACAACGTGCTCACTTACTTGACCGATGCTCCTCCCATCGATCCCGGTCCAAGGGCTTCATCGGTTGTGCGGACCGCCTATGATGACCATGTGAGGATGTCGAATGATATCAAGAATGTGTTGATATGGTCGATGTCCCCAAAGCTCAAGCTTTCATGCATTTCTTTAAATGCGTACGAGATATTCACTCGTATGATTACTATGTTTTCACAAACATCAAAAGTCCGTCAATACGATGCGGCGGCACGCTTCTTTGAAGCTAATCTTGAGAGGGGCCAAAAGGTTGGTCCCCATGTACTCATAATGGTCGAATATGTCGACATCCTAGAGTGTCTAGGGCGTAAGATTCCTAAGACTCTTGTGGTGGATCGTATCCTCCACTCACTTCCCACCAAATTTGCCCACTTTAGGGTGAACTACAACATGAATGGCATGGATAAGAGTTATCATGAAATTCATGCACTCCTCACCCAAGCGGAGAGGGATATGGAAGCTAGTGGGAGTGACAAAGGGGATGTGTTGACCATGAAGTTAAAGAAAATGTCCCTTGGAGTTAAGAAAGGAAAAGGGAAGGAAAAGTCCCAATTCAAGAAATCGTCAAAGAAACATAACAAGGGAAAGGGGAAGGCCGTTGAGAATGGCAATCCCAAGGCAAAAAGTGTCAAACTCTACGAGGCCGAATGTTTCCATTGTAATGGGAAGGGGCATTATAGGAGGAGTTGTCCCAAATACTTGGAGGATCTCAAGGAAGGGCGTGTGACTCCTATTGGTATGATTTCCTCTCTCTATGTGATAGACGTTAATTATTCTTGCACTTCCACTTGGGTACTTGATACCGGATGTGGCTCTCACCTTTGTAATCATTTGCCGGGTTTAAGGGACGTGCGAGCACTAGCAAAAGGTGATGTGGATCTCCGCATGGGCAATGGAGCTAGAGTAGCGGCCGTTTCCGTGGGGACCTATGTGCTCACTTTAGCTAGTGGTCTAGAGTTGCATTTAAATAAGTGTTATTTTGTACGAACTCTAACCAAGAACATCATCTCCATTTCCGCGTTAGACGCGGAAGGCTTTTGTTTTATGATTAAGGACAATGGTTGTACTTTTTCTTTAAATGATGTGGTTTATGGCAAGGCCATTTCAATTGGAGGCATTTATGTTTTAAATGATGTTAATGACGTTTATCATGTAGAAACTAAAAAGCTCAAAATGAGTGATCCAAACGAATCCTACCTTTGGCATTGTCGTTTAGGCCACATAAACGAAAGACGCATTAAGAGACTTGCTTCATCAAAAGTTCTCAAACTATTTGGTTTCGAATCTTATGGTACGTGCGAGTCTTGCCTTCTAGGCAAGATGACTCGTGCACCTTTTGCAGGAAAAGGGACACGAGCTAGTGAGGTTTTGGCTCTCATACATACGGATGTGTGTGGACCATTAACCATCACCGCTAGAGGAGGTTTTTACTACTTCATTACTTTTACTGATGACTTAAGTAGATATGGGTATGTCTACTTAATGAAGAACAAGAGTGAAGCTTTTGACAAGTTCAAAGAGTTTCAAAATAAAGTAGAGAACCAATTGGATAAAAATATTAAGACACTACGATCCGATCGTGGTGGTGAATATCTAAATACTGAATTTGATTCACACCTCAAAGATTGTGGTATAGTATCACAATGGACTCCTCCTGGCACACCACAACTAAATGGTGTAGCCGAAAGGAGAAACCAAACTTTATTAGACATGGTTCAGTCTCTGATGAGTCTAACTGAGCTTCCTAGTTAATTTTGGGGTTTTGCCCTCTTGTCTGCAATATTTTCACTAAATCGAAGCCCGACTAAAGCGGCCGATAAGGCTCCATATGAGATATGGACAGGGAAAGTCCCTCATTTGTCATTCATGCGTATTTGGGGTTGCGAAGCGTACGTCAAGATCAAGTCTGACAATAAGCTTGCACCCAGGTCTGACAAATGTCTTTTTATAGGATATCCAAGAGAAACATGTGGCTATTACTTCTACAATAAACACGAGAACAAAGTGTTTGTGGCTCGTGATGTTGTCTTCCTAGAAAAGGAGTTTATTTCTAGGAGACAGAGTGGGAGAAAATTTGAACTTGACGAAGTTCGAGAGCCATAAACCGAGAATGAGGTAGAGGAGAATATGGAGGATAGCATTCCCTCTTCCTCTGAAATGGTAATTGTTCCTAGAAAGTCAAGTAGGATTTCTAATCCACCTGACCGCTACCTTGGTAACATCGAAGAGGGTGGTGTTTTGTTACTTTTGGAAAGTGATGAACCCACTACCTACAAATCGGCCATGTCTAGTCCCGACTCCTCGCTTTAGCTAGAAGTCATGCGGTCCGAAATGGATTCCATGTACGAGAACCAAGTATGGGACTTGGTGGATTTACCTGAGGGAGTGTGACCCCTTCAGTGTAAATGAATATATAAAATTAAGCTCAGCATAGATAAACATGTAGATGTTTACAAAGCTAGATTGGTAGCAAAAGGGTTCACCCAAGTTTATGGTTTACACTATGACAAAACCTTCGCTCCAGTCGCTATGCTTCGGTCCATTAGGATAATCTTAGCGGTTTCCGTATTTCATGATTATGAGATTTGGCAAATGGATGTCAAAACCGCCTTCTTGAATGGGATTCTAGAAGAAGAGGTGTACATGATACAACCTGAAGGTTTTGTGGATACATCTAACCCTAAGAAGGTGTGTAAGCTTAAGAAGTTCATCTATGGTCTTAAGCAAGCATCTAGGAGTTGGAATCATCGCTTTGATCATGTTATTAAACAATACGGTTTCACTAGAAGTGTGGAAGAACCGTGTTTATACATGAAGTTTAGTGGGAGTAAGGTTGCATTCCTTGTCCTATATATGGATGACATATTGCTCATCGGGAATGATGTTCCATTGCTCACTTCCGTTAAGGAGTGGCTAGGGAAACATTTCCAGATGAAGGATTTGGGAGAGGCACAACGAATCTTGGGTATCCGGATCTATATGGATAGGTCCAAGAGGATACTAGCATTGAGTCAAGAAGCTTATATTGATAAAGTTCTTGACCGGTTCAATATAAAAGACTCCAAGAGAGGATTTCTACTTATGGGCCAAGGGAATACTTTGAGCAAGTCACAGTCTCCCTATACCCCTAAGGAAATTGAACACATGAAGACCGTCCCTTATGCTTCCGTTGTTTGGTCTATTATGTATGCTATGATTTGCACTTGTCCCGACGTTGCGTATGCCTTGAGCATGACAAGTCGTTATCAAGCCAAGCCTGGTGAGAGTCACTGGATAGCCGTAAAGAACATCCTTAAGTACTTGAGAAGGACTAAGGATTCGTTCTTAGTGTTTGGAGGAGAAAGTGAGTTGCGTGTAAGAGGTTACACGGACGCAAGTTTCCAAACCGATCGGGATGATATGAAATCCCAATCCGGCTATGTATTTATGCTAAATGGAGGAGCTGTTAGCTAGAAGAGCTTCAAGCAAAGCGTTACAGCGGATTCTACAACAGAGGCTGAGTACCTTGCAACGTCTGAGGCTGCGAAGGAAGCTGTTTAGATTAGGCAATTCATGGAGGGACTAGGAGTAGTCCATTCCGCCAAAGATCCGATCACTCTATATTGTGATAACAGTGGAGCTATTTTTCAAGCCAAAGAGCCGAAGTCTAGTAACAAGTCTAGACACATTGAAAGGAAATACCATGTAATTAGAGATTATGTGGAAAGGAAGAAAATTGACATTTGTAAGGTTGGGACAGATGATAATATTGTTGATGCTTTAACCAAGCCTTTATCAAAGGCTAAGCATGATGGTCATGTCATCGCAATGAGATTGAGACGAGTACCAGATTTTCTTTAGATTATGGATATGTAATAATTGGATAGTGTATCTCTTATTATATATATGATAATCACATTCATTGTTTTCGCATTCATTCTTTTATGAATCTTTTATTTAGTGTGACTAAATTTTTAAATACCTTGTTTATCTGAATAAGTTGTGGAGACAATGTTGAACAATATTCAAGTGAATAAGATGAACATTGTATTTTGTCCCTAGTCACTTAATGAGGTGACGTCTCGGAGTGACTAAATTGTAAGTCGATTGATGGTTGTTCAACACCATGAGGTCATATGTGATGACTAGTCGATTACATAGGCAGAGTGTGTGACACTTTGCCGGACAGTGACCATTTAGAGAGTCCCTAAGTTCTATAATAGACGCCTGGTCATGGCAGGGATCTCTAAGATCTTCCTATGAGTCGATTCTTTTGACTGGAGACTATTATCTGAGCAAGTGCAGTTTCCGAGTGACTTTGGTCTTTGTCCTAGGTCATGCCGTGAAAGGAGGCTAAAGGGCATTTATTAGGTCATGGTGATCTGTATTGTGCAATAGGATAGATAGGGCAGACAGGAATTGTCCACCCACGTTGGGTAACTATATCTCAAGGCCACTCGAGGAGTTAATGACTACAAATGCGTGGCCACGCTCGGATGTAATCTGTGAGAGATTTTTCCGGTCAGGTAGTCATACTCCCGATCAAGAAAACCACTCGCGATATGTTCATGTGCAAGTGCGACCTGAAAGACACCTTGCATTGAGTGGGAGATTAAAACGGACAAGAGAATTGGTAGCGCACACCTTGTGTCGGACAAGTGGGAGATTGTTGGAGTTAGTGTCCTCCACAATAGTGCGTTTACATAATAAATCTCATTAAAGGAATATCATCAGATATTTAATTATTTGATCCTCGTCAGTTGATTAACGTAAATCGATAACGGTTGGCTGACTAGAGTTTGACGTTATTGTCGTGAGACGGCGGTGATCAACTGACCCCTTTCGGTCACACCTATAGGAACGAACCCCAATTGATAACTAATTAATTGTATGAGATACAATTTATTTAGTCCCTTGATTTATAGACTAAGAGGTTAGTCGATTATTTTAGAGAGATTTCGAGTTGCGAACTGGAAGCACGGCAGTTATTATTTAATTATGCGATAATTGAATAATAAATTGTGGGAGACAGGTTTTAGTTAATTAATTGTTAATTCACTAAAATTGTACTAATTAATTAATGTGATTAATATTAGTACGTAAATAATATGTGTAGCGGTACACGTATATTTACAGAGTGATTTGGACGAATTAATTGGAAATATTTAAACATGAAACGATGTTTAAATAAAATTTACACGTATTTGTGCGACAAATATAAGAACCAAAATGGACCCGTAAATGGGGAATTGGACCGTGTAAATGGAGTATAGTGGATGATCATGATCATTACACTTTGCTTATTTTTCTTCCATAATTGTCATGTGATTATTATGTGTGTCGTAATGTATTGGACAATAAAATAAGGAAAATGAATCCTACACTCCACCTCCTCCACCCGCCACTTCCTCCATTTTATACTCCATCTTTTGTTCATTTTTTCAACACTTCATTACTTCACTTTTGCATGTGAACAAAACAATTGTCTATCTCTCTAAAATTATTATACATCATTTACTAAGAAGTTAGTAATCAAAATATTATTACTAAGAGTGTTAGTAATATTACAAATATTATCAAGGGTAAGTTTTACAAATATCTAGTTAATATTTGTAAGATTATTTGGGTGATTTATTCTTGGGTGCAACTTGAAGGAGACTTTATTTTTGAAAGTTTTTCTAGGAGGATCATCCTTTTGTTTTAAGCTCAAGAACAATCAAGATAGGAGATCCTGATTGTGCCCATATTACCATAAATATCAATGTAAGGAAATTGTTTTTCCTTAATCTTTAATTTTATGCTTTTTTATTTGCATGCATGTTACATAGATCACGAAATGAACATATTATGAGATAATTTATTTTTTAATTAGAGAGTCTAATTAGGATCTATGATCTTTCATTTCAATCCCATGTAACATTGTCGCCACTATAATCAACAAGGCATTGTGTGATCTTAGAGCAAGTGTAAGTGTCATGTCATACTCGGTATGTAAGAGGCTTGGAATAGGAGAGCTCAAATGCACCAACATTAGTCTTCAAATGGCGGATACATCGACAAAGATAACTCTAGGGGTATGGGAGAATGTGCCCGTGAGAATTGGCAAATTCTTCATCCCGGTAGACTTTGTCATTGTAGACATGAAGGAGGACTCTAACATTCTTATCATCTTAGGAAGACCTTTCTTGCATACCGTCGGAGTGGTAATCGATGTGAAACATGGAGAGCTCACACTTGAAGTAGGGGATGAGACAATTACTTTCAATCTTGACAAAACCATGAGAGCTCCCCAATTACATGAGCCATGCTTCATGGTCGATCACTATAGCCGAGAAAGTGATTAGAAGAAGTTAAAATCTCTATGCAAAGATCAAGCCATAGGTAACGAAACATCACCCATATGGAAGAAGAAAGTAGATGACATTCAAGTAGCTTTATTTGGAGAGCACGGAATTTTCAACAACAATAATGAGAGCTTAAATAGCTCACCCAGCATGACAAGTAATGAAGAAGGCCTCATTGGCCATGATAACAAGGAAGGAGAGTTGCTCTTGTCAACTCATGAACCACCCTACATAGGGGAGAAAGCAAATGAAGTTTGTGGTCTATGGGACAATGAATTTGAAGGATTGGTCAATCCTTATATTGGGAATGCTATAACTCTAGACCAAGGCTTTGTAGATCCTTGTCATCAGTTTGACTCGGACTACAACAATGAAGAAACCGATGCACAAAGGTCTATGCAAGATCTTTACTATGAGAATGAGCAAGCCTTCGACTACTTCTACAAAGTGTTGCGCAACATCAACAACACTTTGGCTTTGCCCCCTTGACATCTCATCCAAGAAAGGAGAGTTTGGTGGAGTCCTCCCTAAACCACCATTTGTAAATATTCTAACCCTCTAACAAGCATTTCATTTCCTTTATTGCATTTTTGTCATTTTTGCATTGCATTTTCATGCTTTGTTATAAGATTTTTGACATGAAGAGTAAGTGAGGAGGGATTTTAATGTGCTTTAATGTGTAGTGTTTGAACAAGTGTGAGGATAGAAAATGCCTAGGCTAACCAAGATTTTTGTCATTTTTACTTGTTTTTCTTCCATAAGTGTCATATGATCATTGTGCATGTCATAATGTTTTTAGACAAAAATTGAAACAAATCCACTCCTACACACTACCCCTCCCACCCGGTTTTCCTCCTCTCTATTAAGACCAATTTTTGTTCATTTTTGCATGTAAGCTCATTCATGTGTTTTGCATGTGAACAAAAACTACTTATCTCTCTAAAATAATTATCCCTCCTTTACTAAGTTGTTAGTAAACTAAAATAAGTAATTACTAGGAGTGTTAGTAATATTTACATATTATCAAGGGAATTATTCTAACTAGTTACTAGTAAATACTTGTTAGATTAATTGGGTTGAGGTCTTGGGTGCACATTGTTAGGAGATCTTCTCTTTGAAGATTTGTTAGGAGGATCATCATTTTGTTATAAGCTCAAGAACAATCAAGGTAGGAGATCTTGATTGTGCCCATATTACCATAAAAATCTATGTAAGGAAATTGTTTTTCCTTAACTTTCATTTTTATGCTTTTATATTTGCATGCATGTTACATAGATCACCAAAATAATAAATTATGAGATAATTTAATTTTTATTAGAGAGTCTAATATGGATCTATGATCTTTCAGTTTGTATCTATTTTAGTGTCTAACACCTTCTCTTTCGTGCCTAGTTCTATCCTTAACAATTAAGATAGGTACTTACTTCTTATTGCTCCCACTCAATTCAAGAATTTCTACTTGATGAAGACTTATCTTCATATAAATTCCTAGTTAATCCTTCACAAGGATGAACTCCATTGTGGTATTTGGTAAATCAAAATTTCTAACAAATTAATTTACCAATTTAACATTGTCATGTTAATAACTTAAGTGCTTGATGACAAGTGTTTAGGTTGAGCAATAAGACTTTTGAACCATGGATGCATAGAAGATATAATCAAAACATATTTTGACTAATCATTACCTCTAGTCATATTTCTTCACAAGAAATCATACACAGGTATGTTAGGAATTTTAAGATGCTAATCTTATTTGACATAGGACAACTCCTATGGAGTTCTATGAAATAGAACGATTCCTATGGAGTTAGTCCACAATCTATGATACAGATCATTTTTAGAAAGAGAATCCTTGTCATTAGCAATAGTGGTTTAGCGGAGACTCGTGTTACAATCGAATGATATCGCATATGAGTAGGAGTAATGAAATAGAACAACATTAAAAAAAACAACGAAATAGTGGGAAAAACAACATTCATCGTAATATATAAAACATTTAAGTATGTTTTAGCATTTATATAATGACCTCCACCCAATTATATAAACGATTCCAAGACCCTAAATTCATATTAAATCTTGGATGTGAGCCTACGGGCCCTCTACACCTCTTGCTATCATAATCTTGGTGGGTTAACCCTTTTAACCGATTCTACAATTAGAACTCTCGGTCGATGAATTTACGTTAAGTTCATCTTTCGCTCGAACCTATTGCGGCTACGGTCGCAAAATACCTTCGTTGAGATCAACCAAACTTTCGAAGTGTAATAACTACTTATTACCCCACTTACCCAACGTCAATAGAAGCACCCCGAAAAATGGTATTGTACCCCTTATGAAATTGAGATTCATGGGCTCCTACTATTAAGTAAGGCTAAATCTCAATCTTTTAAAATGAAGGTCTTGTTAATTTATTATCTATCAAATTTAAGTGAACTAAAAGTCGAATTATCGATAATTATAATTGGCATGGTCGAAGACTCGATATGATATGCATGTGATGTTATGGCGATTTGGCAATGCATGCAACATATAATGAAAAATGCAAAAGCAATAAATAAACTTCCTAGTATGGCCTTCCTAAAATAGAAAATCAAATAATCTATTACAAATTCGGAAACCAACTCCATTGGTCCCTTGAACTTCAAGTGGCACGCTTCCCAAGGTAACACCGTCTTGATCTGAACGCCTTTCCGCATGGCACCGTCTTGAAGAAACTCCGGAATTACAAATAATAATAAAATACAAAGCTATTCCTATTATACATTTGTAATATGAAAAACTAGTAAAAATAAAAGTGATACGAGATCACATTAAATTACAACCGAATCAATATCCCCTTACATTACGGGTAATATCGATTAAAAACTAAGGCCATACTAAGATAAATTACATAATTCAAAATTACATAAATAAAATATGATATTCACCAATGAAATATGCAGCATTATCATATGTGTCTATCATGCCAAATTATGTGCTAAATCGCCCTATTTAACTTATATCGATCATATAACCCGGTTTTATGGAAATTCACGACTTTTAACTTATTAAAATCGTAAATTAATATTAAAATCTAATTTTAGTCCAAGTTAACTATCATAACACTCTTAGGTCTCAAAAATTAGTCATTACTCAATTTTTGACAATAATTCAACTTGATATAATTTTATGCTCATTTTGACCCTAAAATCATAACATTTATGAAATAAATCCAAATTTAATTACAATAATTTCAAAATTTAAATTTTTAAATTTTTGAACATTCTGGAATATATCCATGACACTCATAATATCAAAAATCATGGTTAAAATTTTCGAATTTATTTCGAGAAAAATGTAGTTGCGATTTATCGGTTTTATCAAATAAAATATCTAAAGCATACAAAGATTAATCTAATCAATTTTACAACTTTAGATCTAATAAGTGGGATATAAATACAACCTAAAATAATTTTCTCATGCCATGTAATTTTTTTAGCTATTTATGCTAAAATAGTCACTATTTATGTTATTTTTACTCTAAAAATTCATAAATCATGTAAAATGAATCAAGCTTATCTTAAATTTCACACAAAGTGAGTAAAATATGCATGTGACAATATATTAACATTTGATGGCATGTTTCGAAGCTTAACTATTTTTAACCATTTTACCTCCATTTAATTCATTTTTATCTCATAAAAAACATAAATCATGCAAAATAAATCAAATTTATACGACATTTTACATACAATAAGTAAAATATGCATATGAGGTCATATAAAAATTTAAGGTCAGAGACTATGTTTAACTATTTTTAACATTTTAAATACCATTTTAGTCATTTATTAATAACTAAAAATCATTGAAATGAACAATAAAATACCATAAACCATTAAAATGACCTAAATACATTTTAGGAACAGAATATACAATATGCATTATGATTTAATGGCTTTATCTAATAAATCACAAATTATTAGTTTTAATTAAGTTACATTTAACTCGGAAAAACCAAACCGATTATGCATGCAACACCAAAGCTCTTGATGCCAATTTTTAGGTTCATATACCCCTGTTAGACTCATCTAATAATTTCATAAATTACCCATAATTTATATACTTGTGGATCTAGTTGCATGCATAACAAAATGAACAAAAATAAGGAGAAAATCACATTTCTTACATTGTTTATGGTTCGAATTTTTGGGGCACAAGTAAGGTCTCCTAACTTCACTTGTTCTTGAGCTAGTAATATAGGATGATCCTCCAACCTCAAGTGTAGAGATGCTCATTAACAATTGCACCCAAGACTATTACCCTTAAAACTAATATATGAATTAACTAGATTTATATATTAGTAGCCCTTAAGAGATTCTAATAATATTTATATTACTACACTAGTAATATTATGTTGTAATATTAGAATATGGATGCATAATTTAATATTCTCTAAAACTAGTTTTAGAGAGAAGTGGGAGAGAATAATTAGAATGATAGAAAATTATGTGAAAGAAAAATATAGAGAACCAATTCTCTATTTAGGAAGGGGGGTGCCGGTTTGGTGGTGGTGGAAGGCCAATGCATGGCCTTCTCACTTTTGCTTTTGTTCTTCACAAGAATTATAGATGCAAGGCTACCTCAAATAGGTTATGATTGTGTTTTTATTAATCAATTAAATAAAACACTCACTAACCTATAATCCCTCCATTTTTTCAGTCATTATAGATAAAATGGACTTCTATTTTATTTTATCAATTTGTCATTTGTTACACAATATGTCACATGTAGCATGTAATATGTTATTAATTAATTTAATGTATATTTATCAAATAAATATCATTATATACATTAATTAAATTACATATAACAAATTGTCTAGTAATTCGTGATCACATAGATAAAATGGGTCATATAATTATAATTCACAATATTTTGCAATTATAGTTAATCAATCATTCTTAATTTAATTATTTCACAAACAATAACGAATTTTGGTAATAAAATCTTTTAATTACTAAAATAAATCTTATTTAATCAAATTACAATAAGATATAATTATTCTCACTTACAAAATGAATTATTCAATTTGAGGAATTGATCAACTTGTATCGGTATACAATTAATCAACTTATCCATTAAGGGAATTGTCCTATAGGTGTGACCTTAAGGGATCAATTGATCACCACCGTCAAACGACAGTAATGTCAAACTCTAGTTAGCCAATCATTACTGATTAATGTTGATCAGTTGACTATATAAATGAATCATCCCTTATGTATTATTAATTTGAGATTTAAACATGTGATCGCACTATTGTTGAGGACACATACTCCAACAGAATTGACTTACCCCTCATTGACCATGGAGTTCATAAGCTCCATGAGGTAGTACAAGGTAGAGACTCGAAGTTATGTTGAGTTCCGACTTGAGAACGAGAGTAGAAGAATGCTTAAGGGTGAATTTGGTAAAGTGTTTGGTCTTACGAAATATGATCATTTTGAAAAGAAGCCTTTGAAGTATGATGCCGCACCCCTATGGAAAGCTTTAACCGGTCGTAAATTCGATTCCTTCTGGGAGAGCCATGCTTTGTATATTCACCATCCGGGCATAAGAACTTGGCACAAGTTTGTGGCTAATACTTTAATTGCAAGGAAAGGAGCCAACCACTTCACCGAACTCGACTTTGTCTACCTCGAGTCCTTCTTGAATGTTAACGGAAAGTCCACCCAAAAGTACAACATCCTTCAATTATTGATTGCGCGGTGGCTAGAGATTGATAATGGGAAAGAGGGAGCAACCTTTATTGCAAATGGGGGCTTAGTGACAAGGTTAGCTAAACACTTTAACCCGGAGTTCAACAAGGATAAGACCTACAAACCGGTTAAGGGAAGCAACCTTCTTGACTTGAGTAATTTGATCAACAAGTTCCATTGGGTCAAAAATAACAATCTTGATCATAAATTTGAATGGATCATCAAGGAAGCCAAGTCCATTATCTTGCCAACCAAGATTTGCCGTATCTCTGCCCATCGAACAAACTACCTCATTTCCGTCTCCAAAGAAGCCGAATTCATAATCAAGCAACAAAGGGATTCGATTGAAAAGCCCTCTTCCTCCACCATTGTGACTCCACCCTATCCTTTTGCCTACCAAGAATTTAAACCAAGTGGCTCTAATGTTGTGGTAGGCAATGATTACTTGACCCAATTTATGCAACACTTGCATAGAGAATCTTATGATGACCGGGTAAATGCTTATCGTGCCCAATATCCACCACTACTACATCTTGCTAAGCAAGGACTTCTTGATTCTTCGTGTTCTTTGCCTAGTTAGGTGGATAGGAAAGTGTTTTTCCCTAGTACTTCTCAAGATGCCGACAAGGATAGCCAGGTGGTTAATGGAGGAGAGATTGTTGTTGAAGAAGATAAGGAAGGTAGTGGTTCATGCCATGAAGATGAGCAAAGCCCAAATTCCGATGATGATGAAGTTGATGAATCCTTCGGTCCGATGGAGGTGGAGAATGATGAAATTGATGATGATGATAACAATTTCGATGATGATGATGCCGGTAATGAGGCCATTGATGATGATGTCGCGATGAGCGACAATTGAAGGTTGACAAAGCTTAATGGAGGATACCACAAGTGCGGGGTTGATTGTTTAGCATCAACTTATTCCATTGTGAGTCTCCTACCCCTCCTTTAGCTTTGTTTTTATATCATGTTTTTAATCTTTATCTTGATCATTTGTAGAGTCATTTTGGGCTCTTGGTAATTTTGAGTTTGGAGTCCTAGCACCATTCAAAGGACTCCCACCTTAGTCCCATTAAGGTGTTTATCTTTTTGCTCCCATTACGAAGAATCCAAAATGACAAATTAGAATTCATGCATTGTATTCTTACCTTGTGCATGAACTCCCCCTCTTTTTGCACTATCAATAGTGTTTTATTTGGTTTGGGGAATTTCATTCACAAGGAATGCGAGTCAATTCAAATTGGCTCTCCAACTAATCGAAAGTATGCATCATATAGGATAGATTAGATTGTATCACTTGTTATATATTTCATATAGTTTGCATACTAGTTTAGAAATCATGCATTCTCATATAGCTTACATTGCATAATTTCCTATCGTATTAGCCATTGAGAACAATGCCCATACTAGTGTGGTGATGGGAAATTCTAACTTAGCATTCAAAAAATCGAAAAATGATAAAAATTGAAAGATTTTCAAAAATCTAAAAACATGTTCATTCCTTTGTAGTGTAGAATTGTACATATTGTATATATTTGTATTTGTTTGTCACTCTTATCACATTGGACCGACTACGCCACATTCGAGGCATGAAGAAAATAGAAGACCGCATGGTATGATCTTTCCAAATCTCCTTCCTCCTTTTATATGTTAATGACAATGTGGCTTTATTTTGGTTGATTCGGTACAAATCAATGTGTTTTTAAGAGCTTGCATTTAGTTTACATGGCATAATAGTTGATAGAAGTATTTGCATTAGGTTGTATATATGCTAGTTGCATCATGGCATGTAGTTGCATTCTAAGAAAATTTTGTGAAAACATCTATTTGGGAAGCTTGATAAGTGTATATAAGGCCCTTGTAGATACTTTTTATTCTTGAAACTTTGCTCATTAGAATATCTTCAAAACACCCTAGGATGTGTCATGCTAGTATCCTTTGACTCATGGACTAAGGCCTAGTCAAGAGTACCTTGTGGTGTGATGACTCTTTGGCTGCCGTTTATTCCAAGGTGACCCTTGAAACCATGCAACCATCTCCCACTTCTGTCATATCTTTCACACAAAAAAGGAATGGGCACAAAAATCTCAATTTGAGTTCAAGCATCAAAGTGAAAATCAAAAAGTTTGCAAAAAAATTGCATCAAAGAGGAGTAAAAAAATAAGAACTCCTATGCTTCAATAAAAGCACTCTTATTACAAATTAGGGTGACTTTGAAAAATGTTCAAACAATGCAAAAATTGAAAATTTTGCCAAGTATCAAAATGCCAAATATCAAAGAAATGGCAAGAAATTGTTCTCAAAATGTCAAATGCCACAAGAAATTGGGGGGAATAACAAATCAAAAGCAAACTCCCATTATGAAACTCAAAATCATATTGATCTCTTTTAACCATTGATTCCACTTTTGTGCATGGTGGAGAGGGGACGACCCTTCTTCTTGTCTAGGCAAGAAGGGGAATTCCACGATCCTACAGTGTTTCTAACACCATAGGGAGCCTACTCTTGACAAAAGCATTTAGCGATTGAGGACACAGGTACCCTAGCTTGACACAACTTGGAGGTGATTTTTTGGTATCCTCCTAGGCTTAGTAACTTGAAGAAACCATATCTATAATAGAGTGTGTACCCTTAGATTGCTTCTCTTTTGGATTATTTCCGCCACTTAGATGAGGAAAGTGGCTATTCCTTTTTGTAGATACATCCATTACTTGTTTTATGTGCTTAATGCATGGATGTGTCGCCATTTTGGCAAGCGCCACCTTGCCTTGCAAGAAGACATCTTATCTCATGGATGCCTTGTTGTGAGTTGAAGGGGCGGAGTGAGACCCGCTAATTGTCTCACATTGGCTATATTAGTAGGTTAGTTTAAATAAAGGTCATAGTTTTAGTCACCTCTTTACTCGGGACGAGCAAAGGTTCGGTTTGGAGATGTTTAATGTGACTCATATTTGAGCATATTTAGTCCCCGAATTAACCTCGTTCTCATGCTTTCTAGCAACTATTAGGGTAAATTCTTATCTTTAGTTCCCTATTTTGCATATTCTTTGAGGTTTTGTGTCCTTGGTATGAGAGGATTGATAGCCTTGCATTTATGGAGCTAAATGGATCGCATATAATGACCAAGCATTGAAGAGGAGACCAACACTAAAGGCCTAAGCAAATAAATCAAGTGAAATGGCAATGATGAAGATCCTTGCATCCTAAAGACAGTCCCCACGGATTGTTAGGTAGCCAAGAATAAGAGGAGGAACCCTATCCCAGGATCCGGGCATCCCAAGGCTCAATCCGCGCGGATCCCCTTTCAGACTCGAGCATACATCAAGCCCAGGAGGCGCGTGTCCCTGAGGAGTTACTACTCAGGCCGCGCATGTCACTCGGGATTTGCAAATCATCAAGCTTCTCTTAGGGTCTTAATCGTCATTTAAGCCCTTAGTAACCCTAATCCTTGTACTTAATTTTAGTATAAATACCCTATTGTACTACCTAGATTATCATCAACCTTAGAATCAAGTCCTAATCTCATTCTAATCTCTTAATTTAGTCTTAATCCAAGTTGTAATACACATTTCAATATTAGTCACATCTTAATCTTTCCTTAATCTCTCAATTTTTCTTAGTTTTAGTTGGGTAATTATAAGATTATTTGGGGTTTATTGGAGGATTGACAACTCTCCATCAATCATCAAGTTTCCTTCTATTATTCTTTACTTTATATTTGGATCATCTCAAGTTGGTATAATCCCTTTTACCTTTGCTTAATTATTGTTATTTACATTACTTATTCATCATGTTTTGCTTTGTTAATATGATTGACATTCTTATTAGCATGTTAAACTTGATCATGAGTGAGTAGTCTCTTAGTTAGAGTTAATGGGGAATCAGGAGAATCAGTCATGGGATTAGATCTATGCTTAATTTAATATGCTTCCATAATTAGTTACTTGCTTGTTCTGATTTCAACATATGCACATATTATGTTTGATGAAATGCAAGACTATGAAACCTTGCATTTTTTACCCATCTCTTATCTTTTCAATGAGGCTTTTAAGATATAAGCCAACTCAAGCCTTGTTAGACCATGCATAGAATTGAATAGGAAGAGACTAAGTCGACTTGTAGGTGTTGCAAAGTCTTGATCGACTCGGCTCCGGGACCTAAATCTTCTTAGGAATTGTAAGATATACACTAACTCGATTCCATCATAACAATAAGTTGCTTGCATCTATTTGATAACATGTTTGTATGATCTATTTCCATGATTCCCTTATGAACTCATGACACCCTAGTGCCCTTAATCAATTGTTTATAGATCCCTTTTATTGCTTTACTTTGTTTTCATTCATCTTATTGATTAGTTTAGACTACATCTCATCTCAACACAAATTTGTGACAACCTAAGACACAGCTACTTGCAATTGAAATCTTAAATCGATACCCGTCCCTTGGGATCCGACCTTTGCTTATCACTCTACTAAGAGTAGTTTGTAAAGATATAAATATTGTTTTGGTTGAAATAACGACTACATCGACCACAACAGAACATGACAATCATGAGATTTCAGTCCAACTAACTTCAAA
The DNA here is from genome assembly GCF_048544455.1 of Silene latifolia. Taxonomy (NCBI): domain Eukaryota; kingdom Viridiplantae; phylum Streptophyta; class Magnoliopsida; order Caryophyllales; family Caryophyllaceae; genus Silene; species Silene latifolia. The sequence continues at coordinate 72,785,491 of NC_133532.1, read as the reverse complement.
TCTTTTAGTGATACAAGACGGCTTATGTTGGAGGAATACCCATATGGTACCTTCATACCCTTTATAGACTCACACAATGCCATCTTCTCCTTCCTCGATAGAGTTGTGCAAGTCGGGGGTAAGTAGGTACGTTTCCCCTTTTCAACTGGTTTTACCTCGAAACGCCCCCTAGCAACCATGTCATATCTAGCTTTGACCCCATCCTTGGTCTTATTAGGCATATTCAACAAAGTGTCAATGATACTATCAAACACATTCTTCTCTACGTGCATGACATCAATACAATGCCTAACTGATAAGTGCTTCCAATATGGTAGGTCCAAAAAGATGGACCTCTTTGTGTGGTACACCCCGTCCGGTGGAGGTCTGTACGGTTTTCCAAATTCTGTGGTGATGTTCATAACTCGTTTGTGATACTCTTTTCCACTCACAAATAATGGAGCTGGTCGGTGCTCAATTTTTCCATAGAATGCCTTCTTCCTCTTACGATATTGATGATTTTCTTGAAGAAATCGACGATTACCCGTGTATGCATATTTCCCGCAATTCTCCAACCATTCAGATTCAGTGTCATCACCACATACGGGGCACCCCTTGTCAGTCTTCAGTCTATAACCAGAAAGGTTTCCATAACCCGGGAAATCATTAATTTTACAATATAGCATAGCACGCATTTGAAAGTGTGAGCCGCTAACTGTATCAAACACCCGCACACCAACATTCCATAACAATTTCAAGTCTTCTATTAGTGGCGCCAAATAAACGTCTATGTCATTACCAGATTGTTTAGGACCCGATATTAGGAGTGTAAGTAAAATGTATTTACTCTTTATTCTAAGCCAAGGAGGCAGATTGTAAATTATTAGCATTACTGGCCAGCTGCTATGTTGGGTACTAAGAGTCCCAAAAGGAATAATTCCATCGGTACAAAGCCCTAGTCTTAAATTCTTAGGCTCTTCAGCAAAGTCAGGAAAGGTTCTATCAATTGTTCTCCATTGGGGTGCATCGGCCACATGCCGTAGTTTACCATCTTTATTTCTCTCTTCGTGATGCCACACCATATATTCTGCATCTTTTGGATTTGCGAAAGACCGCATAAACCTTGGTATAATTGGCAAATATCATAAGGTCTTGATCGGGCTCCCTTTCTTCTTATCTCCTGCTTTGATCTTGTACCTCGCTGCTTTACATCGTGGACACTCATCTAAGTCATTATAATCTTTCCAGAACAAAATGCAGTCATTTGGGCAGGCATGAATTTTTTTGTAACTCGTAGCCAATGGACACAACACTTTCTTACATCGATAAGTATTAGCTGGAAGCTCATTACCTTTTGGCAACATTTCTGATAAAAGTTGCACTAAAGCAGTGAAACTCTTATCACTCCATCCATTCGCCGCTTTCAAGGTATACAATTTCAACACAGCTGATAAACGGGTGAATTTGGAACCCGGGTATAACGGTTTCTTAGAATCATCAACTAGCCTCTGGAAAATTTCCGGACTTTCTATGAAATCTTTTTCTAAATCAATCATCATTCTATCAATATTCTCACCCTCTGCGTTGTTGTCCTTATCATGACTATCATCGTTATCATTGTCCACATTAATCGGAATGTTATTAAAATCCAAACCATGCATCTCAAATTCATTCACATTATCAAACTTGTTCCCTTGATTTACAGCGTTTGAGATACCTTGCATGTCATTTTATTTCTCTCCATGCCTTATCCACACATGATAATTAAGTTTAAACTCCTTCGTTACCAAATGATTCCGCATTTCCTTTGAAGAGCTTACCTTTACCCGATTCTTACATACGTTACACGGACAAATGAGATGCTCCTCATCCCCATGTTGTTTTTGATGTGCAACAGCATGGCTGATAAATTCATCAAGCCGTTGAAGAAAATAGAAATCTCGGTTTCCATACATCCAATTTCGATCCATACCCAGCATAACACACCACTAAAACCAGAATAATGGCTTGTATTAGAATAATGGTTAGACAGAGTGGCGGACCTGGTTTTGGAATTTTTTTTTTATAAATAAACTCCGAAAAAAAGTATGTATATAATTTGCGTGAAACAATGAGAATTTATTGTAGTTGAGTGCAGCGGATAAAAATATGGAATTACAGTGGTGTGCGTGCCAGGGCCAAGGGCCAAGACTCGTTGGAACCTTTTGAGTAGTTTTTAATTAACTATTCCACTCTTTTCCTCTTTCACTATTGTTTTTGGCGGTTCCCTTTTTATTTTTGTTCAACAGTTTTGTTTTTCAAATTTTTTTTTGAGTAATTTTTTTTATTATTTAAATAAAATAGTTCATATGTTACAAATTAGTGTAATATCAGCCATTTCGTCGTAACTTCGATAAAACCGATGAAAATAATTCGAGGACATATTAAATTTTCGAAAAATACAACAACAGCCCCAATATTAATATTAAACTTAAAAATGTATTTTTCAAAATAAAATTTTATAAAATCATTTTTTAAGCCAAAAAATAATATTTTTATGGCATAAAGCGAATATCTCATCCGTCATTGTAATAACCCATTTAAAATTTCCAAAGAATCCTTATACTTATTTTTCATCACAAACAAGTAATTGGTGACATAACCTTTATTAAAACACCAGATTTCGAAAATTGTAAGAAATGGACAACAATAGCGTTTCTCGGCCAAATGGAAACGGAGACGGATTTTTACGCAAAATCGTAATTAACAAGTGACGATATTAAAACAGAAACATTAACATCAAACTGAAATTTTTATAGACACGACCCTGTGTCTCGGCCAGATTATTAATTTAGGGTAAAAATTAACATTAAGCATATGATTTATTTGAACAAGACGATTACTAATTTTGGGTAAAAATTAACATGAACCTAAATAGAAATAAAAAAAAATTGTGCTTGGGTTTGTCCATCCTCAAGTGAATAACAAAAGTGTCCTAACCATTACTTAACATGACGGTCATTTTTACGAGTCATTATCCTCTCCATTTCCTATCAATTTCCACTAATAGCTTCATATAATATTTTGCTTTGTTCCCATCTCATCATCTTTGCCCTACTTCTGTTTTAATTTTCTGACAAAAATAGTATATATTGATGTAATCAAGGTAAGAATTTCGTTTGACATTGCGAGTGAGGCCTTTTTTGTGCTTGAGATATTGTTTATGAACTACAGTAATACGGAGCAGAAAATATTTAGACCGCCTAAAATACTACAAGAATTTCTTTTGAGTAATTTTTTCGTTTCAAATTCTGAAATATGAAATCAAGTTAAGAAATTCGTTTCAGTAATTTTTCTTGTCAAGGCACATTAACAAAGTACTGAAGTATTCTGCTAATCTCAACACAACACAATCAAATTATTGATCACAAATTCACCAATTATCTCGTCATATTCTGAAGCATATGTCAATTACTGAAACTACTCAAACCAACCAAACAATGTCAAGCTAGCATGAGACCGTCTCACAGTTTAAAAATCACATAAATAAATAAAATTCAAATCTAAAAAAAACTATACACGGCACCACGTAACGGATTCTGTACTCAAGTGATCAGTCTAACAGCCTGATGATGTCAATTAAGGATCCAATTCCAATTTATTTAAGGATGTAGATAATAATAGCTAGTTTTTACCACATAAGGAAGACAATCAATAATCGCTAAACTCAATGAACAACAAAATAAAAAGACGTAATACGGACATCAGCAAGCATACCCTAATACAGACGATCGAATAATAATCAACGATATAAACTTGAAAGAGGGCAGCACGATGTTGGTATTAAAGGGCAGCGAAGAAGGGTGGTGATGGTAGAAAGACGGCGGCGACAGCAGAAGCACGACAATAAATTATTGATTCCCGACTGCAGCAACGCCATAAACACAGCACGACAGGAGCGCGTCGGTGGACGGTGCTGGGGTGCGACAATAGCACGGTGGTGGTGGTGGTAGGGGTTAGATATGTGAGGAAGATTAAGGGTTTTGATGTAATTTGGGAATGAGGGTTTGAAGCAATTGGAAATGATCGATGATACGTAATAGCGAAGTATCGAGAGTTTGTGGTTTTTCTTGTTTTTTTTTTATTATCATTTATATCACTTTACTATAAAACTGATGGAAAAACTTGATGTCAAATAAGTCAGTTATATAAAATAACTGATGTATTTGGTCAAATACGTCAGTTTTTAATAAAAGCGACGTATTATAGACGCCAGTTGTTTATAAAAAGCGACGCAAAAAGCTGGATTATAGGGCGAAAGTGGGTTCCAGCCAAAACTAAGTGCTTTTTTCGTCAGTTTTTGTAGAACCGGCGTAAATTGATTGACGCAATAAGTATTTTTTCTACTAGTGGACGGTGCTATTCTTAATAACACGCTTAAATTATTGGCCGTTGGATTCACTTCATCTAATGGTTTAGATAAGTAGGGGTAACCCACCAAAAATGACCAACGCATATATTTAGGATCATGTGAGAACCGTCAAGATAATGAGAACCATGAGAACCACTTACAACCCTTAGATCAAACTGAAAATTAACGGTGAGATAAACAGTGATTAAGCATATTACAATTTTGTAAACCGCCACATCCCCCAAACCCTCAACTCATTCATTTTTCCAAATTTCCTGTCTTAAGCATATTTTTTTCTGTTTCTTCGACTGTGAAATCCTTCGACGCATTCTATCTGCTTCTTTCTCTACATTCGATCGTCATAAATATTCAGATCAAATTCTTCTACGATCCTAATCTACGACGCTCCTTCCGGCAATGGATCCTGGTAATTCGACAAGGTAAACTTTCGATATTGATGATTAATTTTTACGAAATTAGGGTTTATGCCTTTTTCTCTTTTTAATTTTTTATTTATCGATTAAACTAGTTGAATTTAGGCTTTGATTAATGTAATACTCCGTATTTGATAATAATTTATGAAAGTAATTTATGTAATTTAATAATTGAATAAATGACATTTCTAATAATAGATACAAGTAAGACGTTAATTAAATAATAAATTAATAATTCAAGTCGGGAATTGGGTTTAACTAATATTTAGCATTGGGACGTGTGCCATTGTTATTTGGGCCGAATCTTATGGTTCATCTAGTATAAGTGTAATCGGGATTTGTATCGGTAATTAATAATAATATAATATGGAAATAATAATATATAAAGGTAATAATAATTATATTAATAATAATAATAATAATAATAATTATTATTATTATTTAATAATAATAATGAGACATAATAATTACCTATATTTAATAATAATAATAATCTCCTCCCCCTCTCTTCTTTCTCTCTCTTCGAAATCCTCTGAAATCAGCGACGATCGAGTGGTTCACTCTCCTTCGCTCTGAAGGTTCGCCGCCATGCCGAGGGGGCGGCCGCCCAAACTTCAGGTTCTTACTCGTCAATCTCGTTCTCGTAGTGATCTTCCAGGTGATGGGGATGGTTCCTCAAGTACTCCTTCATCTAGGGTTTTAGGCGACTTTGTGGTTTCTTCTTCAATCCCGTCTACTTCTGCTCAGGTACAGATTTCCCCCTCTACTGCTAAGGTTACTCCGTCTGTTTCTATTCCGGCTGTCTCTACTGATAAGACCGTTAACCCTAATTTGATTTCTCAATCGGCTGCTCCTATTCCTCCCCCACAAAAACAGTATGCTCAGGTACTTAAATCGTCGGGTAAGGGTATGTCTTTGTCATTTGTTAAGGGTGTTGATAAGGAAGTTGTCTTGGAAGTGGAGGACCTTGCTTCTGAGGTCGATTATTGGAGTACAACTCTGGTTGGAACGGTTTTGGGGAAACAAACTACCATTGTTGAGCTGAATTCACTGGTGTCTAAACATTGGAACCATGTTACTACCCCTGAAATTTTGCATTTCTCCAAAGGCTGGTTTTATTTTCGATTTTTGACTGTTGAGGATATGATGAGTATTCAATCAGAATCCTGGAATGTTAATGGATTTCCTCTGGTTTTTAAGACCTGGACACCAACTATTGCTGAAGAATTAGATGTTGTGTCCACTGTCCCTGTCTGGGTTCTTTTTCCCAATTTGGACCCTTGTTTTTGGTCACAAGCTGCATTGAGCAAGGTGGCGAGTTTTGTTGGCAGACCCATATGTGCTGATGAACCCACCACCAATAAGAGTAAGATAGCATTTGCCAGGATACTTGTTGAAGTGGATTTATCCAAAGAGCTGCCTAAGGGTATGACTCTCCAAACTCCTTATAGAGGCACTGTCTTACAGAAGATAGTGTATGAATGGCTACCCTATTATTGTCACACTTGTCACAAGATTGGTCATACAATAGATAGATGTAACAAAAATAAGGTCAGGCAAGTTTATCAACCTAAGCAGCCCGTCATCGAATGCCAAGATCTGATTCGGCTGTGCCGTCTCTGCCTGACAACTGTGATGCCGCTAAGAGCGTGGACAAGGATGAATTTATCACACAAACTCTAAGAAGAGGTCGACTGGAATACCTGTTGAGCCTGTAATTCCTAGGCTGGAAAATCAGTTTTCTGTGCTTGAAAAACCTGTCACTATTCAGCTTGAAGTTGATAATGACACGGTTCATGTTGAGCTTGATTGTGGTTCTGTAGTGGACCTTGAACCTGGAGGAATTCCTCCCCCTCTTTCACCTCAATGATCATTTCTTCCTGGAATGTGAGGGGGATGAATGATCCTCTAAAACAACAGGAAGTTTTAGAATTCCTGAAAAGGAATCGTGTGGATTGTGGAGCATTAATAGAAACTCATATTAAAGTGGATGTTGCTAGAGTTATTCATAAGAGGAAATTTTCTTCTTATGCTATGGAGTCTAATTATTCTAATCATTCTGGTGGTCAGATATGGGTTATATGGAATCCTGCAGTTGCTCATGTTCAAGTTTTGGCTAGAGGAGCTCAGTTTATCCATTGCACTCTTCTTCATCTAGCTACTCAGATAAAAATTGCAATTACTTTTGTGTACGCTTTTAATAGAGCACAAGAGAGGATGGGGTTATGGGATTCTTTACAGCAGCTCTCAGCTACTCAAACTCTCCCTTGGATTTGCCTTGGAGATTTTAATGTATCTCTTTCTGTTGATGAACGAGTGGGTTGTATGGTTCGTGATAGAGATATGCAAGACTTCAGAGATTGCTTATCGTTTTGCTCTTTAGTTGATCATCCTTATACTGGGGGGATTTATACTTGGCACAACAATCAGGCTGCTTCTCCTAAATGGGCTAAGCTTGATAGGCTATTGGTAAATCAATCTTGGTTCTTACAAATTCCCTCTTCTACTGTCTCTATTCTTCCTTCAGGGATTTCTGACCATGCTCCAATTCTCATGACTATTGAATCCTCTGTTGTTCAGCATCGTCCTTTTAGATATCTTAACTGTTGGGCACTCTCCCCTGTCTTTCATCATGTGGTCAGTGAAGGGTGGCATTCTGCGGGTAGTGGAGGAGGAATTTACTCCCTCTTCTCTAAATTGAGGTGTATCCGGGGTGGATTAAAAACTATACATTCTAGTGAATTTACTGGTCTGCGAGCTCGTGTCAGCGCTGCCAAACAAGCTCTTACCGATTGTCAAAATCTGCTTCAGCTTTCTCCTCTCAATCATCTGTTGATTGCTCAGGAGAAAACTGCTCTTTTGCAATATGTTACTCTTAAGAAAGCTGAAATGCGAGTGCTTGCCCAACGTGCCAAGATTCACCATTTGCAGCAAAGCGATGATAATACGAAATATTTTTATGCTCAAATTGCTGCAAAAAAATGCAGGAATACTATAGGCTCTATACAGGATGTTGATGGTTCTCTCTGTCAAGGGCATGCTCAAGTCTCTCAAGCTTTCCTGCACTATTATCAGTACTTATTGGGTTCTACAGAGGACGTTCTTAGTCTCCCTTCTTCTTTGTTCACTCATGGTACTATTCAGAATGCTTCATTCTTGGAAGCTTTGGTGACTCAGAGGGAGATTGAGGATGCCCTATTTTCAATTGATAGAAATAAGAGTCCGGGGATTGACGGCTATACCTCAGGATTCTTTAAAGATTCCTGGGTGATTACAGGACCTGATTTCATAGCGGCTGTACAGGAATTTTTCAGAAAAGGTAAAATGCCCAAGGCTGCCAACTCTACACTCATTACTTTGATTCCTAAGTGTGATGCTCCCAAGTCCGTTACAGAATTCAGGCCTATATCTTGTTGTACCGTATTCTATAAGACTGTTAGCAAAATTCTTGCTAATAGAATGAAGAAGGTTTTGGGTGATATTGTAGGTGTGGAGCAGGCTGCCTTCATTGAAGGTCGGGATTTATTTGATAATTCCATGCTTGCTCACGAGCTAGCTTTCAAATATAATAGGGGTCGTATCTCTCCTCGGTGCATTCTTAAAGTGGATATAAAAAAAGCGTTTGATTCGGTTAATTGGTCCTTTCTTGCTCAATGTCCTGATTTATATGGGTTCCCTTCCCGTTCTCCAAATGGGTCCTTGCACTGTTTACATCCTCATATTTCTCTTTAAATATTAATGGCTCTACCGAGGGTTTTTTCCCTGGGAAACGAGGATTGAGGCAGGGTGACCCTTTGTCCCCTTACCTCTTTGCTTTATGTATGGAGGTTTTGTCCCGACTTCTTAGAGAACTCCCTACTCACTCGGGGTTTTCTTATCATCCTAAATGCGTCAAGATAAACTTAACTCGCTTAATTTTTGCGGATGACCTTCTCGTGTTCACTAGAGGAGATCTCCCCTTTGTCCAAGCTGTGGATAAGTGCCTTTCTTTATTTGCTGATTATTCTGGGCTAAAGATAAATCCTATGAAGTCCAACTTGTATTTTGGTGGGGTGTCTCCTGAGGTTAAGCGTTTGGTGTTATCTTCTCTGGATATGTTGAAGGAGATTTGCCGATCCGCTACCCGGGCATTCCTCTTTTTAGTTCGAGATTGACACAGAAGATGTTTGCTCCTCTTCTGGATAGAATTAGAGGCAAGTTATCTCATTGGGCTAATAGTCTCTTGTCCTATGCTGGGAAAATTACCCTTATTAACTCCGTCATCTTTGGTCTTCAAAATTTTTGGGGATCTAGTGTCCTTTTGCCAAAAGGAGTTGTTAAGAAAATTCAGAAAATGTGCAAGGATTTCTTATGGGGGATTGATGCTGGACAACGAAGGTTTGTGTTTAAGAGTTGGGATAGTTTTTGTCTCCCTAGGAAAGAGGGTGGTGTGGGTATAAAAGAGATATTGAGCTGGAATAAATCGCAACTGTTGATATGGATTAGGAAACTTGTCATTGATTCTCCTACCATATGGGTCAAATGGATAAAAGCTTATGTTCTTAAGGGTGTGGATATTTGGCATTTCCAGCTGACCTCGGCTTATTCTTGGGCTTGGAGCAGTTTAATTGATTGCAGGGACTCGCTTATTCAAGTCACTGGGAGCTCTTCCGCTGCACAAAATCTGTTAGCTCAACCTGATTTCAAGGGCATTGCGTATGATCTGTTCAGGCATAAGGGTTCTGTTTTTTCGCAGCACAAGACTTTGGGTGATACGTTGATCTATCCAAAACATGTTGTGATTGGGATTTTAGCTGTACAAAACAAGCTTCCCACGATCGATAATCTCTGCCGTAGAGGATTAGTCTTGATTAACAGGCGCGTCTTATGTAAGCAAAACTCAGAGTCTTCAGATCATCTCTTCTTCGACTGCCCTTTCTCTGCAAATGTTTGTCGTGTTGTTGCTGTGTGGCTGCGAATTACTGTTGTTACACGGTGGCGGCGCATTTTCTCATGGTTTAAAAAATATAACAGAGGTAATGGTTGCGGGAAACGCTTACGAAGATGTGCTCTCGTCTGTACCATCTACCACATTTGGAGGGAACGTAACAAGAGGATTTTCCAAGATGTTTCATCTGAGCCTTCTACTTTAATTTGGCGCATTAAGTACTTGGTTTTTCTCCGAGTTAGAGGAAACGCAAGTGCTTATGGCTTCTGATGTTTAGCTTAGCTTTTCTTCTTCTTGTTTGTTATGTTAGGTGGCTTTCCTGGCTAACCTTGTAGAAAGGACACGGGTCTGTATTTTCATTCTTATTTAATATAATGATCCAAGCTTTCTGCAAAAAAAAAAAAAAAAAAAAAAAAAAAAAATTATAATAATAATAATAATAATAATAATAATAATAATAATAATAATAATAATAATAATAATAAAGTTATGCAATAATAAATTAGTAAATATTGTATGAGGGAATCCTACTTATGATAAGACTAATATATTATATAATTAATATAATTTGTAATAGTAATAATAATAATAATAATAATAATAATAATAATTGGTAATTCCTATGGTAATTAGAATAAGGTAATTGTAATAGTTTCCTAATTGGCTTCACATACTCTCTAATCTTAGACTATAAATAGCATGATAATTCTGAAAATATAACTCACAATTCACAAAGAAGAATAAGGATATTTAAGAGACGGAAAGAGCAAATAAAGCGATAAAAGGTAAGACCGTCTTAATTTATATTTATATAGTCGTATTTAATTAAATTATCATTAATACATTGTATGGACCACCGTAAACCGTGCCAATAGCCTTAGTAGTTACCTTGGACCGTGGTGATGCTAGTGAGACCAACCGTGACCATGGATGACCAACGTGGGTGGTGGGATTTGTGTCTAAAGAGGCGGATGTCGCGGGGTTTAAGACGAAGTGTGTAGCTTGTGAAGGTGGCTAAAGGAGGGGGTTGGGTGGTGCTGAAGGTGGTTGGGGGTGGCGTAATAGGTGGCTAAAGGAGGGGGGTTGAGTGAAGGGTTGAACACGGGATTTGTCGTGAATTGTTGGGTGATGGGTGTGCTTTGTTTTACGTAGTTCTCACATAATAGTATGGGTTGACTTCTTGTTTAAAATGGGTTTTGTTGGGTGACTCGGGTTTTGGGAAGTCGGGTTTTAATATAATGATTCATATTAGTTTTATAATTAATTTATAATTAATAAAATAATTAGTTGGGTGATTGTAACTCGGGTTATAATTATTAATTAATCGGCGTAAAATATAATTAATTTAATCGATGCATAATAAGTATATATAATTAATATAATTAAAATATAATTGAATAATATAATAAATTGGATAAATAAATAAATAATTGAATTATAATATTTTTAATAGGTGACGGTTGTGAAGAATTATAATCGGATCGGATTGCTTTATTTATTGGATTGCTTAAGCTGCATAATTGGAATCGCTTGCCAGGTAGGGATAATCCTACTCAACTCGACTTTTAATTATCTATGTTTGGTATGGTGGATTACTTACGTTAAAGTGAATTGATCGTATGTGAATTGTGTTGGTTGATATAATCGTAATTGTTAGAAGGGAGATTCATATTGTACATGTTGGTTGATAATATCGTAATGGTTGGAAGGGTGATTTGTGTTGATTTGTGTCGGTTATATTGATGAGGTGAATTGAATTGTTATCGTTGATTGGAATGTGGTTATTATAAAAAGCTGTGCGACTGTCAGTTGTACATTATTGAGGGAGTTTGTACACTGGGGTGGTGGTAATATGTACGTTGTGAGGGAGGGGTACTATTACATATTGTGGTACGTTGTTAAGGGAGGGGTACCAAAGTAATGTGAGCACGTTGTTAAGGGAGTTGTGCTAAGTAAAGGAAAGGAGCACGTTGTCAGGGGGTTGTGCAATAAAAGTGGATTGAATTGGATTGATAATTGTATGTTGTTGTTGTTTAGTTTTATTCCTACTCAACCTCGCGGTTGACTGTGTATTCGTGAACACCTGCGGTGAACCGTTTTATGGGGAGCAGATTTGACAGGTACTAAAGATTAGCTGACTCGGGAGCATTGGGATGAGAGCTTGACTTGGACCATAGTTGAAGTCTAGATCACATAGAATAATTATATCACTTTATTTATCTCCGCTGCGAGTTGTAATTATTTTATACTATGTTTTAAGTTGGATTAAGTTGTAATAAATATGTAATCATTAAAGTTTTAATTTAAAGTACTTTGGTGAGTTGGACTTTGTTATCTACTACCTCGAGAAACCGAGATGATAACAGTCCTATTTATTTGGGAATGTCTAGCTAAAGGCTCCCGAATAAATGGGGGTGTTACAAAGTGGTATCAGAGCAAAACGATCCTCAGGCCTAACTAATGAACAATAATGAATTTAGGATGTGTCTAATAAAATGAACCTCGGGAAGGAACTGTTAGGTGCCCCTCTTAGTGCGGTTAAGAAGGCGCACTTAATTCGTACCATGGCCCTCTCAGTTTTGAACCGGAAACCCTGAGAGAATACTTGAGAGTGTGGGGTAATTTAAAATGAATATTGTTTATTTTGCCTTGTAACTTTTGTTTGCCTTGTTTGAATATTGTTTTCATTGATGATTGTGGTTACGGGGACATAACTTTGCTTCTAGGAAGAGGGGATGTGATATGATTTTAAGCATTGGTATATGTATATGGTTATAGAAAAGTGTGATGGTATGTCTTTGGGGAGGCATAGTTGTGATTAATATGTGAAGCATGATGGGTATAAGTGAAATTGTGAAGAATGTTATTTTGGTTGATTTCTCGACATTTTATCCTTGATTGTTTTGGCTGTCATTTACTGTCGGTTTAAACTTCTTGCCCGACATTTTTATGTGTGATACCTTTGTGAGTTAGCTTTCATATGCCACTAGTCTCATGTTCAAATAATATACGGTTTAGGAGAAATAAATATTTTAGTGGACAGTAGTCGAAATATTCCTGTACAGTGATGTTTTCGCGCCATGTTTTTGTAAAATTTGCCATTTAAAAAATACGTAATTATTTGTTATAATTCCAATGCCACTGTTTAATAGACTCATGTATGTTTCTAAATTGTTAAGCCACGTTTTAAGAAAATATTTTGACAATTTATGGTGATTTTTACAAGTTGACCTAAGTTTCTGACAAGTTGCTGTAAAATTTCTGTTTCGACCAAGTAGCTTGTAAAATGCATTATAAATCGACCCTTTGAATTCTTGGCTTGATTCTTTTTCTCATAGTTTACTAACTCTCTTGATTTTCTAAAAAATATAAGTTTTCAAAAAATTAATGAAGTTATTATTTATTGACGTTTTTGTTTTTTTTTTTTTTGAAATTTGTAATATGTTTTGTTATTCTTGAAAATGGAAGATCTATGCTAAAGTTTCTAAAAGTTATTTTCTCATATCTTGATATTTTGATGTTGTGAATTATGTGAAATAGAATAACATGTCTAGTGATATGCGGAATGTAGAAAATATTAACTACACAATTATGCGTATTTTGTTAGAGATTATTAATTAGTTTGGCAATGTATTCGTCGATAGCTAAAGTAAGTAGTTTAATTTAAATAAAGTTAGTTCGAATATCCTATATGATGTGGTTTTGCTATTTGGAGGTAAATCAAAGATTTTATTCATTTAACCATTAATTTGTGTTGTCTTGGAAATAATGGTTGTCTTGGGTTACAATGTGTGTTTTGATATTTTGTTGCGTTACAACAATGATTTGATTGTTCCTATTATTTGATGTTCCAAACGTCGAGGACGAAGTTTATTTTTAGGGGGAAGGAATGTAATACTACGAATATTTTGAGTTATTGTTGTGTTACCTTGTGATAAGATTGGCGTGATTGATAATCGTAAAATGCGTAATTGTGTTGGATGATGCTTAGTTTCGGGACGAAGTTCATTTTAAGGAGGGAAGACTGTAATACTCCATATTTTGATAATAATTTACGAAAGTAATTTATGTAATTTAATAATTGAATAAATGACATTTCTAATAATAAATACAAGTAAGACGTTAATTAAATAATAAATTAATAATTCATGTCGGGAATTGGGTTTAACTAATATTTAGCATTGGGCCGTGTGCCATTGTTATTTGGGCCGAATCTTATGGTTCATCTAGTATAAGTATGATCGTGATTTGTATCGGTAATTAATAATAATATAATATGGAAATAATAATATATAAAGGTAATAATAATAATAATAATAATAATAATAATAATAATAATAATAATAATAATAATAATAATAATAATAATAATAATAATAATAATAATAATAATAATAATAATAATAATAATAATAATAATAATAATAATAATAATAATAATAATAATAATAATAATAATAATAATAATAATAATAATAATAATAATAATAATAATAATAATAAAGTTATGCAATAATAAATTAGTAAATATTATAATAATAATAATAATAATAATAATAATAATAATAATAAGGGTTTAGAAAGACGAACTTTCTCTCTCTAAAACAGATTCTCTGTTTTTCTCCCGCCATTGTTGCACTTCGCGAGCTCCCATGGCACGAGGCAGAGGTCGGCCGCCAAAGATTCGAACACCATTGGATTCCTCGTCAGCTACTGATCCTTTTGATGCTGATTTGGTGTGTAATTCTGACTTAACTCAGTTTTCCCCAAATCGTAGTTCTCCATGTCTTAATGATGTTATTCTTGATGCGATTTCTGCTGTTAAACCTCGCACTTCTGTGCGTAGTACTTCTTCAAATCGAGTTTCTTTTCCTAAACGACCTATTATTCCATCCAATGACGCCATTAATGGTTCGGAATTAGGGATTGCTACTGATATGGCTTCTGTTGACCCTATAGCTCAAAGTTGCACAATTAATCCTAGTACTGTTGTTATTAATAATGATCTGCACTCTAAAACACCTAGGATTGTTGATGTTTCTGCTGATGTGATTATACCTGCTAGCACCATTTGTTCTTCTGATACTGCATCTCTGGGTTCAACTATCGACCCCACTTCTTTTCAGGAGAAACCGAGTAAAAACTGGGCTGATGTTGTTAAGCCTAAGAATCCCATAGGAATGAGCTTATTCTTTCATGAGCAAAGTAAGGTTTCCTCTGAAATTGATATTGATCTCGAAGATTTTCAAGAGGAATTAAAGATCTGGAAATTCACTCTAATGGGCAATATTCTTGGTTCTAAACCAACTCTGGCTATGTTGAGAAAAGTTGGGGACACATTGCCAAACCCATTGTCCAGTATTTCAAAAAAGGGTGGTTCAGTTTTTGATTTCAGAATGAGGAAGACATGGCCAATGTTCTTAAGGGTAATCCATGGAAAATGGGTTCCTACTCTATCATCCTGAAGCAATAGTCTCCCTCTTTCTCTACTGCAATGGATAGGATCTCCCTTATCCCTATATGGGTTTTGTTTCCTGATTTAGACCCATATCTTTGGTCTACTGCTGTCCTCAGTAAAATGGCTAGTAAGATTGGGAGGCCTATGTTTGCTGATATGCCCACCACTAGAAAAGAAAAGCTGTCTTTTGCTCGGGTCATGGTTGAAGCTGACATCTCCTCCTCTCTTCCTGAGCTGATAACCATTAACACTCCATTTGGTCCCTCCAAGCAAAGAATTGACTATGAGTGGTTGCCCTATTATTGTGCTGAATGTGGAAAAATGGGGCATCAAGCTCGGAGTTGTAAGAAAATAAAACCAAAGACTATCCCAAATAAGGCTCCTGCAAAGGTTTTTAGGCCTGTTCAGAAGACTTCTTCTGTTGCTACTACTCCCTGCCTGCTAGGTGGTACCCCAGTGGCTAGAGCTGACCAGCATGGCTCCTCACAGGGTCATTAAGTTCAGGCTCCTGCCACTGGAATGCATCAAGAATGCAGCAGGAAGGAGGGGGTGGCAAAGACTCAAATAGCCTTGAAGAGAGTCTTGCCCCCTGCCTCTTCTGGATCTATTTTAACTACTCATAATAATTTCTCTCCTCTTGAGACTCCTGAAGCTGAGGAAGCTCTATCTGCTCAACCCATTCCTGAGGGTTTGCTGACTGTTCCTCTGCTGGATAGTACTACAGACTCCTCTGGTTCTGTCCCTCTGCAGCAGCCTGAACCCCAGCATGAGAAAGAGCTGGTTGGGTCCCTTTCTGTTCAAGACAATGGCACTGTGACTTCTCTCCTTGTTGGAGACTCTGAAATGTTGGTTGACTCCTCTCTGCTAGGTGGTACCTCAAGAAGCCTAGGGGCAGGAGGTTTCCCTCTGCAGGAGAGTCTTACTCCTCCTCAGTTTGAAGCTCCTGGTTCTCTAGCTACTGAAAAGCATCTAGAATGCAGTTATGGAGTTGGGATGAATGAGACTCAAATAGCCTTGAAGAGAGCCTCTTCATCCATCATTGTAATACCCGTCCTTTTAGGGACCCTTTGACCATCGTTGACTGACCTTGGGAACGAGAATAGCCTTAGAGTTAGGTGCCGGGGTCATCTGGAGTTGAGTTGAAAGAGTGGTACTCGATGGAGTAGAGGCTACTCGATCGAGTAGCTAGGTTACTCGATCGAGTAGGGGGTTACTCGATCGAGTATGTTGGGTACTCGATCGAGTGCCCAGTTTCCAGCGAGGGTTATATATCGCGTTTTGTTAAATCCGCAAATCACTTTCGCCACTTTCCTCCCATCCTTCAGCCGCCTCTTCCCCTTCCCTTCACCTCAAAACCTCCATGGAAGCCCTTGTGAAGATCCTTGTGCCTTAGAAGAGCGTCCCTTGAGTCGGGTAGCGGTCTTTTGCCTTGTCTCTCCCTAATAGGTATGTCACAATCATCATCCGTGCCTTTGTCTCTATAGTTAGGGTTCGCTTGTAGTAATAGATGTTTGTATGGTGGTTATAGGCTTTGCTTGGTCGCCGGCTATGTTATCTATCGGCGTGGATTGGTTGCGGTTGCTTAAAGGTAGGTTCGCCTACTCGGTCTCGTAGACGGTCTAGTGTGTCGGTCGTTGTGATAGTATTGTGGTTGCTTGACATGGTAGTTGTATTGTGTTGTGGTTGTGGTTGTGATCGTTGTTGATGGTTCTCGAGGTGCGTCCTCGGCTGAGTGGAGTCACTTGCGGGAGTGGCTTCACGCCCTAGTTTCGCCCTTCGTGGAACCCGCCACGAAAGGGGATGTGCACATTAATGAGCAGGGTTATCGCTCGACGATGAGCGGGGCTTAGGTGGGAACGGCTGCGGTCCCCCATCGCGGGCTGGTCCAAAGGACAGCCAAAGTGTGTTCGGTTGGATTGTCGAGGTCGTGGTATGGTAGTGACTAGTGTCGTTGGTTGTATTGTTGTTTGTGGTTGCTATTGTCTTGTCTTGTCTCGCATCGACCTTGTGTGGTTGTGTGTTTGTTATGTGTCCCGCCGTGATCCCTTATGGTGAGCAATCGGTCTTAGCAGTGTTGGTGTTGATGATAGGCGGAGTCCGGCAGAATGAGTCTCCACGACATATGATGGTCATAGCGAGTAGTCTTGAGTTGTACCTTGTTTTGTATTTTGGTTTAAGTCACTTGTAATATAACTTAATAGTTCTTTTATTGACGTTTGATAATTACTTTCCTCGGGCAACCGAGATGGTAACGCCCTTATATACTAAGGAAGGCCTAGTTAAGGCTCCTCTGAATATCGGGGTGTTACAAAGTGGTATCAGAGCGACGATTTTGGAACCTGTAACAAATGAACATAATGAACGTAGAGAGTCTAATAAAATGAACCTGGTGTATGTGTAATGGGAGCCCCGGCTGATGCTAGATTTTGGGTGAGTAGGCGCCCTCATTTCAAAATCTTGGCCCCATGGCACTTAAGCCAGTCACACGGGATGGGAATGTGGAGTCCGTGTTTCAATGTGTACTAGGAATGTTAATTGTGCCGGAGCTATCTCCGGTTAAGTTTTGTTAGAATTAGTGGCGGTGTAATGGTAATGTTTGGATTGAATGTGGTAATTGTTGATGAAGTGATGAGTTCTTCGAATGATTTGTGAGCCTATATGATAGCTATGTGATGCGTGACGAAATTCCTCGTCATGGAAATGCGTGAAAGTGTGCAT
Organism: Silene latifolia; assembly: GCF_048544455.1. Taxonomy (NCBI): domain Eukaryota; kingdom Viridiplantae; phylum Streptophyta; class Magnoliopsida; order Caryophyllales; family Caryophyllaceae; genus Silene; species Silene latifolia. The sequence continues at coordinate 72,767,585 of NC_133532.1, read as the reverse complement.
TTGAATGTGTAATAGGAGTAGCGAACATGTAAGGGTTTGTCGTAAAACTCATGACAATTATAGTATGGGTGAGTAATAATTCGAATTACAAAGACATGGTAATGTGTATTTGCTCTATTAGCTAGTTAGAATTTTTCCGCTGCGAAATATTTGAATTATGCAAAATAGATTGCTTAGAATAACATATAACGCATAATAGATTAAGTGATTGGTAATGGATATAATTATGTGATAAGTAAATATGGGGAAATAGTGTGAACTATACGTTCAAGTTGATGTAAATACGAGTCTAGTAATAGCATGAAAGGTAGGTTTAAATGTAATAAAATGACACGGCCAGATTTATACATAACTCGGGGATAGTAGACCGAGTTGGGTAGTTTGTATAACGTAATGTGATATGTCTCATAGTTGTTGGAAAGTTGTATTTTGTGCGACGATGGTTATAAAACGTGATTGAATGCGGTAATTAGTGTGTCGAATTCGAACTTAGTTGGAACCGACACGCGATGATGTTTTTGCAGGGACCTTCAAGTTACTTCGTTCTTTCGATCGAGCACTTAGCTATACTTGACCGAGTGCGGGTGCGTACTAGACCGAGTAGACCTCACTCGATCTAGTTAGGAGGCTATAACGTCGGAATGTGGGAAATTTTCCGATTACTTACTCGATGATTTAGCTCCTACTCGATCGAGTAGGGTGGTACTCGATCGAGTACCCCAGGCACTCGATCGAGTAGGTTACTGTGCAGCACTCCTACGGGTTTTCTTAAAACCCTTTACCTTTCTATTTCTTCTTCTTATTCTCCCATATCTCGACACAACCATCCTATATCACTCTCAATTTCCTTATTTCCTCTCAAATCCTCTCTATCTCTTGGGTTAGTAGTGATTATTGGGGTTGATTTTGCTTGTTTAATTCGTTTCTTTATCTTACTAGTCCATCAAGGTATGTTATTCTTCCTAATTTGTGTGATATGTTACTTTGAATGTGTTAGAATGAGGAGATAAACTGAAATTTTCGATTCACATGATGTAATAGTTGCTTTAGATAGTTGAAACATGATTCATATGCCTCTTTTCCATGTTTGTTGGTGATTAATTGCTGTAGATTAGATTAGAAAAGTTGCAAAGGTGAAATCGAAATTTCTAGGGTTACAAATTCGAAATTGATTTTTGATTATTTTACATTGATTAGATGATGGAATTAAGCACTATACATTGCTTATATTATGTGGAAAAATGAATTTTGATGATTTTGCCCTTAGAAACTTGCCTTAAAACTCCGTCTTAAAAGTGCCTTATGAGAAATTCAAGACTTAGAATTGAAAAAAAAAATTGATATGGTAATTGACAATATAAGTATAAGTTGAACCCCAAATATGACAATAGCAACAATGATTGATGAATACATGCCACAATTTTCACAGCTGTAAAGACCGTCTGCAAATTTTGATTGAGTTGTTTTACATAGTAGTGAAGAGTGATAGTGAATTGTCATATATTATCCTTTCTCTTGCATCAGTGACATGTAGTTTGCAATGATAATGGAACAACCTTTAGAAGCATGCTAGGATATTCAAATTGCCGAGTATATGTGTCCACAGGCCAAACTTTCGTAATTATGGGTTATAAGTGGCTACAAACTGAGATCATAGGAAAAAAAAAAAAAAAAAAAAAAAAAAAAAAAAAAAAATTTGGAAACTGTTGATAAACATGTGTACTTATCTTAATATTCAAGTTTAATAACATGAATTATGTGCTTCACATGTCAAAATTGTTGGGAAATTGTGTGCTTAGCTGGATACATGAATTCAAGTTACATGAAATAAGTGTTTGGATGTTTATACAAGTTGTTTGGACTTATGCCTAAAACAGATGCCGAGACTAAACCTTGGAACCCGTCGAGTAAAACGGGAAGGGTCGATCCACTTGAGAGGGGGAGGCTAGTGGACCGGTAGTACCCGCAGCTTCGAGTACCCTTCAGTTGTTTTTGTTGACTTTAAGCAAAGGGAGCGTTTTGTAGCTTTACAAAAACGCAAGATGAGACCCACAAAGTGTATTGACACCGGTGTGTTAGAAGAGTTGGAAATAGAGACGGATGTCCGTCACATTTTCGAGACCTTAGGGTTTACGGGTTTGTACCGGTTAAGGAAACACACCTATCCTTTTCTTACCCTTGAGTTTATGAGTTCCTTTAACTATGACCCAGCGGGTCAGACTGTCGAGTTCAGATTGATGAATACCAGTTTCTTGTTAACCATGGATTTGTTTGCCTCTCACCTTGGGTTGGCCAAGCCTCCCAAGAACTCCATCATCGACATTCCACCGAGTGCGGCGTGTGCCGCCTAATGCCTTGCTTGACGGGAAACAAGCTCCCACCGCGAGCAATATCTTTGATTAACGATGTTCAAGACATCACCTTGAGAGTCTTTCTTCGTTCCCTTTCAAACCTCCTCTATGACCGAAAAAGATATCGATAAGTTGAATAACCATGAGGTTTTACTTTTGATGTCGTACCTCAATCCGGAGCGGGCCAGGAAAGTGGTCTTTAATGCTCCTTCCATAGTTTGTGCTGCTCTTGCCTTGATGGCTTCCTCTACTTCTCGGTACCTGAGCTGTGGTGCCATTGCCACTCGGTTAGCTGAAAAGCTAACCTCCTTTGAGGCTTCTTCAGAGTACGTGCCTCTAGCTACCCCTGTGCCTACCATGGATCGTGAGTACTATCTCGACCTGAAATGGTTGAGAACCTTGGCTGACGGTAGCCTAGCTTGGAGAGTGCTTGGCATGAGTTGGATGAAGATTCCGGCTCTGAGCACCTCCCGCCCACGAGCCCTTGGAGCCGGCAGTGGTGACTGTGGATGGAGACGATGAGGAGGAGGAGGAGGAGGATGAGGACACACCCCGCCAGCTGCAGACCTATCTCATTGATGGCACGATCCTCCAGGAGATGCCGGAGCCGACGAAGGGCGAGAATGCGGAAGTTCAGAGGGTGGAGAGACCCAGAGTGGTGAGGGGACCCCGTCGAGTGAGGGAGAGGGCCCCGAGGCTAGGCCACGGCCCCGGTAGCACCACCGCAGCAGCAGCCTTTCCCGTACTACCCTTACCTTGACACCCCGGAGACGCGATCCAGTTACCTAGCGGAGAGAGTGTCATCTACCTTGACACTCCGGAACATGCATGAGATGGCGTACACTCAGGGGATAGGGACCGAGGGACCGCATCCAGTCTGGTGGAGTGGCGTTGGGAATTACTCGGGGGTTTTCCATGCCTACGGGGTGGAACAGTCGACATGGGGAGCACCTCAGTCCTTTCCTTATGGAGGCTTGACGCCTTGGTACGTGGGCCCGGAGCAGGAGCGGGGGTGATGCGGGAGTAGGTTCATCCGGTGGTGGTGGTGGTGATGATGAGGTGATGTTCGAGCAAAGAAAGAGCGCAGCAGCAGCAGAAGTGATACTCCTTGTTTTATCTTCGTTCGTGAGTGTTGATAGTAGTTGATGTTAGATGGTGGTATTGTTGTTAGACTTTGATAGTTGTTTCCTTTTGTTTGGAGACTTAGTGGACCTGTATGATTGGCCATAAGGCCGAATTTGATATTCTAACTGTTTGCAGGGTATTAGAAGTCGGGGAGTCGTCCCGACCCGATTTTATATGTCAAGTATGCGCATTGGTGTTAGCTCGTGACAGATTTATGAGGAGTTGGCTCAGTAGGTACTGATAGAGTACCCGTACTCTATCGAGTAGCTGCAGGATGACATGAGAAAAAGCATTCTGATCTCGGGCTACTCGATCGAGTAGCCAAGACACTCGATCGAGTAGCATGGCACTCGATCGAGTACCGATACTTACTCGATCGAGTGTCACTGTTACAGGGGGTTTTTGAAAATTCAAAATGTTCAATTGTTTTATAATTGCAAGTTTAATGTTTAAAGTTGTTGCGAGTGCATCGTAACGCCTTTGAGCCGTTAATTTCATACATTACAAGTCATGATTAGAATTTTATAAGCATAATTGTTACAATTGGTGATGTGGTGGTAATTTCTTGTTACGATTAGTGAAGCGGTAATCATTTTCTCGTTACTTTAATATGGCATACGCCTCAGGACGATCCACTTATCGGAGTTGCAAATCCGCCTATAATTGTGCATATCATCTTTAACATGTGTTGTGAACGGTAACTAGTTATTCCGGTGACTCGTGTATGATTTCGAGATTAATGAGTATGTAATTAGCGAGTAATGTCCACAACAAATAATATGGCTCTCATTAATGGTTCGGATGCAAATAATAGTTAATATGCGTAATAGTTTAGGTGGTGAACTTCGGGGACGAAGTTCCTTTTTAGAGGGGAAGAGTAATGTCGCGAAAAAAAAAAAAAAAAAAAAAAAAAAAAAAAAAAAAAAAAAAAAGTTGTTTTAAATAATATCTTGCTTGTTCATAATGTTGTTAGTAGTTGTTTGTAATATTGTTGGTATCATGTATGGATAACGTTTTGCGTGTTTACAACGTGGTCAGAGTCGTTTAAAATGTTGTTGATGTTATGACCTGCCTTAGCATAACGAATTACCTTAGTCCTTTAAAATGAAAGTGAGTGTGGTTGTATGTTTCGTTATGATGGAATCACATTGCCAAATAACAAGGCGGTAGTAGTCACACCACATGAAAGTTGATATGAGTCATGTTCTAGATTGACAATTTGATAATTGTTATGGTATGTTGGGAGATCACGAGTGACGTTTCGCATTACAAGTTGGACGTTTGATATATATATAAAATAACGGTTGACTGTGATAAAGTTTGCATGATAGTGGCAAGAGTCGATAGGTATAATTGTGGACGGGATGATGATGACATGGGGGGGGGGGAATGGTATTTTCAAGAGGTATTGGTTTGGCCGGGAAGTTTGGTAAGGTCGTGTTGTTTCCATGTCGTGAGCAGGAGATAGGTGAGGTGAACTTCGGGGACGAAGTTCTTTTTAAGGGGGAAGACTGTAATACCCGTCCTTTTAGGGACCCTTTGACCATCGTTGACCGACCTTGGGAACGAGAATAGCCTTAGAGTTAGGTGCTTGGGGTCATCCGGAGTTGAGTTGAAAGAGTGGTACTCGATAGAGTAGAGGCTACTCGATCGAGTAGCTAGGGTACTCGATCGAGTATGGGGTTACTCGATCGAGTATGTTGGGTACTCGATCGAGTGCCCAGTTTCCAGCGAGGGTTATATATCGCGTTTTGTTAAATCCGCAAATCACTTTCGCCACTTTCCTCCCATCCTTCAGCCGCCTCTTCCCCTTCCCTTCACCTCAAAACCTCCATGGAAGCCCTTGTGAAGATCCTTGTGCCTTAGAAGAGCGTCCCTTGAGTCGGGTAGCGGTCTTTTGCCTTGTCTCTCCCTAATAGGTATGTCACAATCATCATCCGTGCCTTTGTCTCTATAGTTAGGGTTCGCTTGTAGTAATAGATGTTTGTATGGTGGTTATAGGCTTTGCTTGGTCGCTGGCTATGTTATCTATCAGCGTGGATTGGTTGCGGTTGCTTAAAGGTAGGTTCGCCTACTCAGTCTCTGTAGACGGTCTAGTGTGTCGGTCGTTGTGATAGTATTGTGGTTGCTTGACATGGTAGTTGTATTGTGTTGTGGTTGTGGTTGTGATCGTTGTTGATGGTTCTCGAGGTGCGTCCTCGGCTGAGTGGAGTCACTTGCGGGAGTGGCTTCACGCCCTAGTTTCGCCCTTCGTGGAACCCGCCACGAAAGGGGATGTGCACATTAATGAGCAGGGTTATCGCTCGACGATGAGCGGGGCTTAGGTGGGAACGGCTGCGGTCCCCCATCGGCGTGGCCGGTCCAAAGGGACAGCCAAAGGACAATGTGTTCGGTTGGATTGTCGAGGTCGTGGTATGGTAGTGACTAGTGTCGTTGGTTGTATTGTTGTTTGTGGTTGCTATTGTCTTGTCTTGTCTCAGTACTGACCTTGTGTGGTTGTGTGTTTGTTATGTGTCTGCCGTGATCCCTTATGGTGAGCAGTCGGTCTTAGCAGGTGTTGGTGTTGATGATAGCTGGAGTCCGGGCAGGAATGAGTCTCCACGACATATGATGGTCATAGCGAGTAGTCTTGAGTTGTACCTTGTTTTGTATTTTGGTTTAAGTCACTTGTAATATAACTTAATAGTTCTTTTATTGACGTTTGATAATTACTTTCCTCGGGCAACCGAGATGGTAACGCCCTTATATACTAAGGAAGGCCTAGTTAAGGCTCCTCTGAATATCGGGGTGTTACAATCATAGTGGATGCTCCACCTCTTAATCAGGAAGCTATCACTATTCTGGTTACTAAGTCTGACCTTGCCAGTAGGGGAGAAATTGTGGGGGAAAATGACCCTCCTGGTATTCTTCCATGAAAATCTCTTCCTAGAATATTAGGGGTGGAAATGATCCCCTCAAACAACATGAAGTGTTATATTTCATTAGACATAATAACATTGACATTAGTGGAATTCTAGAAACTAGAATCAAGGAGCCTGCTGCTAAAACTCTTATCCATAAGAACTACAGGAATTATAGGGTGGTTTGCAACTATGAAGCTCACTACAATGGAAGGATCTGGCTCGTTCGGAGGCCAGCTCATGTAACTGTTAAAATTCTTTAAATACACTCTCGGTTCATTCATGGTGAAGTCACTCATCATGCCACTGGGCATGTCTTCCATTTAACTATGGTTTATGCTAGCAATAGTGCCAGAATTCGAGATGATCTCTGGGCTAATCTTCAGCAGCTTAGTACTCAAGTGCAGCAATGGCTCATCTTGGGTGATTTTAATGTGGTAAGGGATATTAGTGAAAGAGTTAGCAATACTACTCCAAACTTAGGAGATATTATGGACTTTAATTCTTGTCTTCTCCATTGTGGGGTTGATGATCTCCATAGCACTGGATGTGAAATGACCTGGACAAATAAGCAAGATATTGACTCCATTGTCTGGTCTAAGCTTGATAGAGCTCTTGCTAATTCCTCCTGGTTGAATACTTTCCCTGGTACCTGTGTCTCTTTCTTGCCCTCAGGTATTTCAGATCACTCCCCTGTACTGGTCAATGTTTTTGAAGATAAACATATTGGTTCCAGATTTAGTTTCCTTAATAGTTGGGTGAAGCATCCTGCTTATCACAGTTTGGTCTCTGAGGCATGGAATGAACTGTTTGTGCTCCACTATGTTTAAATTCTTTGAAGCTTAAAAATGTGAAAGGCAAGTTAAAGAAGTCGCATAAAGAAAATTTTACTACATTGGATCAAAGAAATTAAGGATAGCAAGGAAGCTCTTCATAAATGTCAAGAGCTGCTCCAAACAAATCTTTCAAATCCTGCTTTATATGATCAGGAGAGAGCTCTCCTTGCCCATTATATTGAACTTAGGAATATGGAAAGCTCCATTATCAAGCAGAAAGCTAAAATTGATCATATTTCCTACAGTGATTCCTCTTCCAAATATTTCTTTGCCAGAATTCAAGATAGGAAGCAGCAGCAAATTATTGGAAAAATTATTGATAGAAATGGATCTCGAGAGCGATGAGAGTGGACAATGTAGCTGCTAGCTTCATTGACTACTATAAGCACCTTCTTGGCTCTTCAAAGGCCACCTTACCCATTGATGTCAATTTCATCCAACAAGGCTCTTGTGTCCATTCTAATGATCATGAAATGCTCAATAGGCTTGTGGATAATGTGGAGATTAGAGCTGCCCTTTTTAGTATTGGAGATGATAAAAGCCCTGGACCTGATGGCTTCTCCTCTGGTTTCTTTAAGCATTCTTGGGATGTGGTTGGCCCTGATTTTTGTAAGGCTGTTCAAGCCTTCTTCAGAAATGGTAGGCTCAGTAAGCAAGCAAACGCCACACTCATTGCTCTCATCCCTAAAAAGAAGATCAGTAATACTGTAATGGACTTCAGGCCTATCTCCTGTTGCACCACCTTTTATAAAACTATTAGTAAAATCATTGCAAACAGGCTCCAGGTGGTGCTCCCAAAGCTGGTTGGCCCAGAACAGGCTGCTTTCATTACTGGTAGGAATATTCATGAAAACATCATGCTTTCTCAATCCCTGGTCAAAGGTTATAGGAGGAAATATCTAACCCCTAGGTGTCTCATTAAGGTGGACATCAGGAAAGCCTTTGATTCTTTGCAATGGGATTTTATCAAGTCTATCTTACAGGTTCTTAATTTCCCTGCCATTTTTATTGACTGGATTATGGGATGCATTACCAGTTCTTGGTTCTCCATCAAGTTGAATGGGTCTGTGCATGGTTTTTTCCAGGGTAAGAGTGGGGTTAGACAGGGGGATCCCCTCTCTCCCTATCTTTTTTTGCTTAGTATGGAAATCCTTTCCAGGTATCTGAGAAGACTCTGTACACAGGCTGATGTTTCTTTCCATCCTAAATGTTCTAAGCTAGCTCTCACTCACCTGATCTTTGCTGATGACCTTATGATTTTCACAAGAGGTGATGTGCCATCAGTCACTGCAGTTTTGCACACTTTGGAGAGTTTTTCTCACTGGTCTGGTTTATCGGCTAATAATGATAAAACTGATAATTACTTTGGTGGAGTTTCTTCAAATGTCAAGTTACAAATTCTTCATGTTACTGGATTCACTGAGGGCAGCTTCCCCTTCAGATATCTGGGACTTCCCTTACATACTACAAGGAATACTTTTGATACCTATGGCAGTCTTCTCACCCAGATTCAAGCTCAGATACATCACTGGGCAGCAAAAACTTTCTCCTATGCAGGAAAAGTCCAGCTGCTTAACTCTATTATTTTTGGTCTTATGAATTTCTGGTGTGCCAGTGTCCTGATTCCCAAGAATGTTATCAAAGCCATTAATCGTCTCTGCAAAGATTTCTTCTGGAATAATGCTGAAGGAAGACAAAGAATGGTTTTTGCAAGCTGGAAAAATATATGCTCCCCCTGGCATGAGGGAGGGCTTGACATTAAAGAGCTTCAATCATGGAACAAAGCAGTCCTGGCAAGATGGCTTTGGAGTTTGGCAAATCATCATGATGGTCTTTGGTGCTGCTGGAATATAGCCTATAATGTGGGCAATAATTCCATCTGGGACACTCTTAGCAAACCCCACCACTCTGAAAGTTTGAGGGGCATTCTTGCTGTAAAGGAGGAAATAGTCTCTAGGACTGGTGCTGCTTCTGCTGCTCATACCTTACTCAATTCCTGGGTTAGAAATGGTAAATTTCATTTTAAAGCCGCCTCTGATTGGTTCAGAATTCCTGCACCTACTCTTCCTTGGGCGCCTGCTCTCAACAGTCAATTCCTTATCCCCAGTCATAAGTTGCTCACTTCTTTAGCCGTCCAGGGTAAGTTGGCCACAGTGGATAAACTGGCAGCTCGTGGTTTCTCCCTTGCAAATAGATGCATATTGTGTAAGGAGTATCAGGAAACTCATAGCCATATTTTCTCCCATTGTTCTTTCTCTAAACAAATTTGGACTGGTGTCTTCACCTGGCTTGGCCTACCTCGCAGGATTTATGACCCTGCAAAAGAGCTGCTCTGGTGTATAGAAAAAAGGCATCTCAGGCACTGGAAAAACGGTTGGATTCGCTGCTGCATTGGGGCTGTTTGCTACCATATATGGGCTGAAAGAAATGCTAGGATCTTTCTGGGGTTTGAAAAAACTGCTGCTCAACTCACCCATGTAATCAGGCACACTGTTAGTAGTCGTATCTTAGGGAAGGTTCCTAGTAAGGACTATGAAAAGGCTGTTCATAGGCTCACTTTCTCTTGAGTTTAGCCTTATGCCTTAGGGGATATTCTTTTGTATGAATTACTTGTCCTCTTTATTTGCCCATGATGGATGAATAAAATGGACTATAACTTCTTGCAAAAAAAAAAAATAGTAAATATTGTATGAGGGAATCCTACTTATGATAAGACTAATATATTATATAATTAATATAATTTGTAATGGTAGTAATAATAATAATAATAATAATTGGTAATTCCTATGGTAATTAGAATAAGGTAATTGTAATAGTTTCCTAATTGGCTTCACATACTCTCTAATCTTAGACTATAAATAGCATGATAATTCTGAAAATATAACTCACAATTCACAAAGAAGAATAAGGAGATTTAAGAGACGGAAAGAGCAAATAAAGCGATAAAAGGTAAGACCGTCTTAATTTATATTTATATAGTCGTATTTAATTAAATTATCATTAATACATTGTATGGACCACCGTAAACCGTGCCAATAGCCTTAGTAGTTACCTTGGACCATGGTGATGCTAGTGAGACCAACAGTGACCATGGATGACCACCGTGGGTGGTGGGATTTGTGTCTAAAGAGGCGGCTGTCGCGGGGTTTAAGACGAAGTGTGTAGCTTGTGTGTACGTCGTATGAGCATGGGACCTGGGTGGTTGGCTAAGTCGGCTGGGGTAGGTCCTAATGATGGTGTCGAGGTGGCTTGAGGTGGTGGTTGGTGCGGTGAGGTGTCGGGTGTGGTGGTTAAACGGGTTTTGTGTGGTCTTTCGTTTTGTGTGTCATTTTGGACTGTTGTGCGAGGGTTTTGAATGTGGTGGGACCACCGTGGGTCAAGGGAGACCACGGTGGTGGCGGTAGGGTGGTCATGGTGGCAGTTGGGTGGTGAGTTGGCGGGTTTTGTTGTTTTCGTGTCGGGTTTTCGGGTGCTGTTTAGGGCGTGGTTTTGGGGCCTCATTAGGACGGTTCAAGTGATGGTTAAGGGTTAAGCGTTGTCAGGGTTGGTAGAGGTGCAGGCTAGGGTGAGGTAGGTTAGGTGGTGCTGAAGGTGGTTGGGGGTGGCGTAATAGGTGGCTAAAGGAGGGGGTTTGAGTGAAGGGTTGAACACGGGATTTGCCGTGAATTGTTGGGTGATGGGTGTGCTTTGTTTTACGTAGTTCTCACATAATAGTATGGGTTGACTTCTTGTTTAAAATGGGTTTTGTTGGGTGACTCGGGTTTTGGGAAGTCGGGTTTTAATATAATGATTCATATTAGTTTTATAATTAATTTATAATTAATAAAATAATTAGTTGGGTGATTGTAACTCGGGTTATAATTATTAATTAATCGGCGTAAAATATAATTAATTTAATCGATGCATAATATGTATATATAATTAAAATATAATTGAATAATATAATAAATTGGATAAATAAATAAATAATTGAATTATAATATTTTTAATAGGTGACGGTTGTGAAGAATTATAATCGGATCGGATTGCTTTATTTATTGGATTGCTTAAGCTGCATAATTGGAATCGCTTGCCAGGTAGGGATAATCCTACTCAACTCGACTTTTAATTATCTATGTTTGGTATGGTGGATTACTTACGTTAAAGTGAATTGATCGTATGTGAATTGTGTTGGTTGATATAATCGTAATTGTTGGAAGGGAGATTCATATTGTACATGTTGGTTGATAATATCGTAATGGTTGGAAGGGTGATTTGTGTTGATTTGTGTCGGTTATATTGATGAGGTGAATTGAATTGTTATCATTGATTGGAATGTGGTTATTATAAAAAGCTGTGCGACAGTCAGTTGTACGTTGTTGAGGGAGTTTGTACACTGGGGTGGTGGTAATATGTACGTTGTGAGGGAGGGGTACTATTACATATTGCGGTACGTTGTTAAGGGAGGGGTACCAAAGTAATGTGAGCACGTTGTTAAGGGAGTTGTGCTAAGTAAAGGAAAGGAGCACGTTGTCAGGGGGTTGTGCAATAAAAGTGAATTGAATTGGATTGATAATTGTATGTTGTTGTTTAGTTTTATTCCTACTCAACCTCGCGGTTGACTGTGTATTCGTGAACACCTGCGGTGAACCGTTTTATGGGGAGCAGATTTGACAGGTACTAAATATTAGCTGACTCGGGAGCATTGAGATGAGAGCTTGACTTGGACCATAGTTGAAGTCTAGATCACATAGAATAATTATATCACTTTATTTATCTCCGCTGCGAGTTGTAATTATTTTATACTATGTTTTAAGTTGGAATAAGTTGTAATAAATATGTAATCATTAAAGTTTTAATTTAAAGTACTTTGGTGAGTTGGACTTTGTTATCTACTACATCCGGAAACCGAGATGGTAACAGTCCTATTTATTTGGGAATGTCTAGCTAAAGGCTCTCGAATAAATGGGGGTGTTACAATTAATGTGTTATAGTTGTAATGATGAGTTATGGTTGTGGAATTAGGGTTTTCGTGAATTAAATTTGGGAAATTGAGAAATTAGGGTTGGGGAAGTTGAGAAATTACGTAAATTGGTTGAAATCATGAAATTAGAGACTGAATCTCCAGAAGTTTTCCGAATTAAGCTAATTCATTGTTCTTATATGTCAAATTTTTAGATTCGTAGTCTTGTTCAACCTATGTGGAATTTAAGTTTCAGTTACAGTTAAGCAATGAAGAAGATCTTTTAGAAGGGGAGGAAGTATCATATACGGAGTAACTGTTTTCTCGTTTATGAATTATCTATGGTTTTGCATAAGATCAGAAGATCCTACAATTGTTGTTAATTATTCAGTTACACATGGTTCATGTATTTACTCTACATGTTTGTTGCACAAGTCTGTGTGACAATTTTTGGCAATCTAACCTAATTAGTCATCGAAAAATAAAATTGTTTAAACGAGTATCTGTCTATCTGACTACCAGGTGTTAAGAAAAGTATGTTAATTGTTAAAAATGTTAGAATGTATTTAGAACGGTGTAATAACATGCTGATCAGATATTATCGCTGATAATTCAGTATCCTAGGATCCTTTGTATTGTCTTGTGGAGGTAGCATGTTGAAAAACTTGTCCTAATTCTATTGTCTCACCTCAGTTTGATTTTCATAAATTGTGAAAACTTGTCCTGATTCTCCCTGATAATTAACTCTACAACTTGTTTTTGTGTGTCACTTAATCTACGTAATTCTTTTACATACTAATATATTATACATTAGGACTTGGTCATGTGTGTTTTTCACACATTAGTTGAAATATAAATGTGCCATGTTCACTTGCAATTGTACTGAAAGGATCAGGATGTGGGTTATTATTGTGGCACAAGCGTGAGTGCCTGTATTGGAGTTTTAAAGGATGGTAGTTAGGACTTAGGAGTCAATACGCGAGTCTGAAAGATTAACGTGCATCAAACCCGTTTATCCCAATAATAATGGTTAGGGTGTGGGGTGCAATAGACTTATCAATGCATGAAGTAGCCTTGTAGATGCATGAAAAAGCAATATATGTGCATCAAACAATCGTGTACATGCATGAAATAAGTGTGTTATATGGGCATGAAATAAGATTATATGTGCATGAAATAAGGTTATATGTGCATGAAATAACGTTATATGTGCATTAAAAAGTTATTCAGTTGCATCAGTTGGTTATATTATGATACAAATTACTATTGGTTACGGACATTAATTTTAAGTTAAACCCGTTTCGATAATAAGGGAAAGGGTTTAGGGTACGCGAGCCGCTTAATCCAACCCTAAAACCTTTCCCGTCCTAAAAGAATGGCAAGATATTTGGGTGCAATAGCCTTATCAGTGCATGAAGTAGCCTTGTAGATGCATGAAAAAACAGTATATGTGCATTAACCAACCGTGTACATGCATGAAATAAGTGTCATATGGGCTTGAAATAATACTATATGTGCATGAAATAAGGTTATATGTGCATGAAATAAGGTTATATGTGCATTAAAAAGTTCTTCAGTTACATCAATTGGTTATATGATACTAATTACTGTTGGTTAAGGACATTAGTTTTAAGTTAAAAAGTAAGCTGCAGTTAAATATAGATAAACTTCAGACCTGAATTGCTGGTAGCTCACCACAAAGAAATCAACATCTTTGCTAATTTAGGTTATTGAGCAACTCCACTCGATTAATTCTTCTATTACTTGCTAGGAATTTAGACTTTTATGCCAGATTAGGACTTTAAATTTGAAGCAGGTACATAATCACCCTTCTATTACTTGATGACATTCCTTTTTTCTGTATGTTGTATAAGAGGATGAATGTTTTTTAGGGAAATATTGTACTGGTGGTGCCGTGGTGGTTATTGAAGGGTGAAATAACTAAGACCGTCAATATAATGTGTGTATGAATTCTTATGCTTTTCTTTGTTGGTACTGCTAATTCTTTGAGTGAAACCTTGTTATGGAGATCATGATAATGAAATTTTAATAGCTATATCTTGTGATTTCAGCAAGGAGAATTACCATAGCTGGAGCTGCAATGTCTGTTACAGCAGAGAGATTGAATTTCAAGAGTCTACTAATGTCCGCGGTATGTCTGCTCGACTTCTTTGCAGTTTATTTTGTAGTTTGTTCGATAAATGTTGCAATGCGGTTTTAAATTTTGGTAGCGGGAGAGGGAAATAACCGTGGAGGAGATTTAATGTATTTACCGGCCTTTTTATGTAACTACAAGGTATTTTAGTGTATATATTACATATCTTATATTACTAATACTCCCTCTTATCCACTCTTTTATTCCCCTTTGAAGTGGACACGGAGATTAAGGGTGGGAGTCTAATATTGAAAAGGATATAAGTGGGTTTTGGTAATTGGAGAGAGGTGTGAATAATTAGGATTAAATATTAATAAAGGAGATGAGTGGGGTTTGGTTATTGGAGAGAGATAGGAATAATTAGAATTAAATATTAATAAAGGATATAGTGGGGTTTGATGAGTGGATAGATGTAGGAGTATAATTGTAACACCCCTGATTTCGGCTAATTAAAAACTTACATTTATATACAATACTGAGCCAAAATAGAGAGGTATTATAATCAATATACAAAGTCTCTTATTACAAATCCATTTTAAAAGTAAATAATACAAATGAAATCAAAAACTTTACAAAGTATTAAAATAAAATCTTGACTTGAAAATCTCTTTAAACCAACAGCGGAAGACCTGAAAAAGAAACCAGAAAACAGAAAGGAACTACCCCATGACGAGTAGCCCAGAAGGGAGAAAACACGTCAGCCGGAAAGCTGAGTAACAGATAATACCTCAATATAAGCAGATTAGTTTTTGGTCATGGCGTAGAAACAAGCACACATAAAAAGAAAAATAAACACAGAGAATAATAAAAACACTCCCCATAAACTAATCTCAAGCTCAAAGCTACTCCACAATATAATAAACAACCTCATCTCAATAATTAGCTCAATCTCAACTCATTACTCCATCTCACTCATTACTCCGTCTCACTCATTACTCCGTCTCATAATATAACCAAGTATCGTATTTTCATCGTTGAACCTAAGCCAAGGATAAGGGGTGAGTGAACTGGCGGATAAAAACCGCGAAACAATATTTCCATCTCAATATCGATTTCAAACAATATAACTAACTCAGTAACCATGGTCACACTGGACTGTAAACATAACTCGGCTCAAAGGCCCCATAACTCATAACTCAATACTAGTAACCAATTTCCATCTCTATTTCAATATCGATATTGTCAAAGGTTCAAAGAACCGTGCTCAACACTTAAAGTACAAGACTCTAAGCTACTCACCCACGAGTCAAGGTAAAAGGAATCAACGACTCGAACACAATACAAAAATCCAAGAATCTCAGTTATAATTAAAACAACCGAAATCAAACTATTCCCCATAAACTAATATTCATCCGCTTCACCAGCTGCTAACCTACAATGGCAATTACTGTGTATTTGCTTTCTAACTCTTTTTCTCATATTTCAAACATAATCATGATGACATACTTGTCCACTAACCCACATTTCTCATATTACACAAAGTATAACAGCAGCCCATCTCACCAAAACCAAAATAATAAGAAGTATAGTAGTATACATAATAATGCGTAAGAAACATATCACAACAAAAATTCAATATAAAACTCGAAAATCAATTAGCACATACACATATAACCTCGATCAATAGTAACAATAATAGGATCGGTAGAATCGTGTTACCTCAAATTGATTAAAAATCGCTATAGGAAAAGGACCGACAAAAAAAAACTGGAGCAAGAGGATGGCGGACTAAAGAAGCATAGATCAGACGGAATATCAATTCATGCGGCTGAATAATAACGATGAATGACGAGAGCCACAATATCACCAAGATGATCACTAAGGGATAATGATTAATATTATGAATATAGTGACATGATTTCACATGGGTAGATATCATGGAAGTGGAAAACGTTGATTTTGGGAAGGCTGTAATTGCATTAGGGTTTACCGAGGAAATTATGGTAAGGTTCAATGATCTTGATTCACAATAAATAGGTGTAGTTAGTTTAATATAACGCCGGTACTGATGAAAGACTTTACAAAAATTTCCAACCCAAATAAAATATTATTTTTTTGTTTAAAGCCAACATCTAAAATAATTTATTTTTTTAAAACTAATAATAAAAGTATTGAAATATTTGGTTTATTACAATTAGAATTAAATATTAATAAAGGATATAGTGGGGTTAGAATTAAATATTAATAAAGAATATAGTGGGGTTTGGTTATTGGATAGAGATAGGAATAATTAGAATTAAATATTAATAAAGGATATAGTGGGGTTTGATGAGTGAAGAGATGTAGGAGTATAATATTAATAAAAACTTTCTCAAAAAGGAAAGGGGAAGAAAACCTGAATAATCTGTTTTAGGAAATAGGGAAGAAAAGAATGGATGAGAAGGAATATGTGAGAAACATTTCGGTGTACTTATGTCAATTATTCCGTACTCGTATTTGTTTAGCGTATTTTAAAGGCTATTAGCTCAATGGTAGAGCAATGTGCATATTTTGCACAAAGGTATCGGTTCAAGTCCCATATAGCCTATTAAATCGCAAATCTAATGTAGGAACGTGTTATGACTCATGCAATACAATACAATTATTTAGGAGGCGATAATCATATTTGGGCAATGGCGCGCATTCCATAATCAGACTCAAGCAAGCATCAACAATGGCAATGAGCCAGTGGAATAGCTTTGCAATGATCAGAAGTTCAATACAAGCATTTCAAATACTACCATATATACCAAAACTATTACCATACATGCAATAGTGGAAACGGGATTACCAATTTTTTTTTTTTATTCTTACAGTAAATGAAATATTTGGTATTTCATAGCCAATATGGGAGTCGAACCCACATCTTGTGCATTGCACAATGCTCTCCCATTTGAGCTAATTGACTTTCAAAATAAGTAAAACGTAAATATTCATAATGTAGAGACTGTAATATGACTATATCAAAGATAACATAAACTTGGGGCTTCACTCCTCATTCGTACAAGAAAAAAGATAATATAAACTGATAATTTTTTTTTATGAAATGTATATATTAAATAATCAATAACCAAATATATCACAATATTACATCCCTTCTTTCAACACATATCCCATCAAAGCATCATAACTACATTATAAGACCAACCTTAATATTGTGCAACCAGTTGCTATCTTTGAATGGAGAGCAGTAGTATTTTGCTCCAAAACCTATCTCCAATATCATGCACAACTTCTTCTACCCATACCCTTGGGTTAGAGAGGAAGGATAGAACACGAGCCTGATTCCTCGCTTTCCAAATACTAGCTAGACCTATATGACAAGCCCAAATAAAGTTCCTCTGCAATTTGGATCGATTTGTGCCATTATTCTTGTGCCACTGTAATAACCGTTCAGGAGGACAATGAACATCCAGAACCTGTTATAATAGCTTAACACATATATCACTATAACTGCACTTGATGTAGAATAGATATGAGAATAAAATAGTTAAATATATATTATGTCGAGGTCTTCGAAAATAACAGATTAAATTTATCTAAGAATAAAGTGAGGAGGTTGTGCATATCTTCAAGTTAGATATGCATCACCCTACGATCTTGACAATGTTAATGAAAAACTAAGCAAACTTGCTACAATCTAGCTCATAATCAAAATAAGACAATCAGTCAAAGAAATTTGGCATAAGCTCTTGAACTTCAATATGTGAAAAGTTGATGAATTAATAACTTCGAAACAGTTGATGTAATTTCTCAATTTCAATGAGGATATCGGCCTTAGCGACCGTCTTAACATTGTTGTTCAGTGTGACTGTCTCATATGGCGCGCCAAAGACAGTAGAAGTCATTGGGTCTCATTGAATGTACTGATCACGTCAGAACAACAACATCCAACACATAAAGAAAGACTATACCACCATAAATACTCCCCATATTTCATGTTTTAATTAACTCCTTTTTGCACGGTGAACAAGTTTTAAAGAAATTTGTTTTTGTAACATAGATAATTGCTTGAATTGTGTGCACATTAAATCCTCTTACAACACTATTGGCACAAGGTTTTAAGACGCGGGATAATGTTGATAAGTTTAGTTAAAAAGCCTAATCAATTAACTTCCACTAAAACAAACAAACGTGCATACAATGCCTGACAAACATGAAGCATATAACATAAATTACATGATCATGTAGTTTTCCACTAGTTTAAAGAGGAATGCTGTATGAAACGGAAAGGCAAAATAACGAATATGTAACGGTCTCAAATGTGCAGGTCTTAATGTCACTATTGACTCTAAGTGTGAAAATGGCAAAGTTAAAACAAGAGGATCAGGAGAGCTTGACGAACAAGGGAAATTTCGAGTCATTTTCGAAATATCTAGTCTAGTTAAAGATGGAAATTGAAGGAAGAATGTTACGGATGCACCATGCCCAACTCATATTATGATTAACCTCTACCCTAATTTCAATTAAGTACCTCAATTATATGATCATAAACTCGAATAAACAAATCGTCAACCCTAATTTGTTGACGAATTACAAATTCGTAACACATAAAGTCGAAATTAAGGGAAATTAATAGAGAAATTAAACAAACCTCATTGATTTTGATGTACAGTGAAATATGATTCGATTTCCGTCTCCATTAATGAATGAAGAAGTAGAATATTTAATCTTGTTCTTCAATTTGAGGAAGCAGTTTTATGACAGGAAGAGAGAGAGAGAGAGAGAGAGAGAGAGAGAGAGAGAGAGAGAGAGAGAGAGAGAGAGAGAGAGAGAGAGAGAGAGAGAGAGATGGGGGGAATTGGAGAGAAAACGTAATTTAGTATGCGTTTGGGGGTCATGTCCGTTTGGTTTTAATTTTAGCTGAGTTAATGTCAGCCGTCCGTATTATTAGATATCTAATGGTTGTGAGTGGTTCTCACAGTTCTCATTATACTACTAGTTCTCACCGGATCCCGACCCTATATATATATATATATATATATATATATATATATATATATATATATATATATATATATAGAGAGAGAGAGAGAGAGAGAGGCGGGATCCCGTACGAACTAAAGTACAAAGTCAAGCGAACCGTATTTAACTTACCAAATGCACAGTATAATACTTCTCAGATACACAGTATAATACTTCTCGATACACAAGTTCATATTTTCGGATACACAAGTTAGTACCTCCGGATACACACATTGATTTGCGTATCCAGAAATAGTAGGTTGTGTATCTAGGGGCATTGCTTTATGCACCACCCTCCAACCACCACTGCCGCCACCAACGCGCACCCTAACTCCGACCACCACCACCAACGCGCACCCTAACACCACTGGACCACCACCTAAACCGAATCACCCCCTCTCCACCACCACTAATTACTCCGGCGACCTTTTACAGCATCACCGGCGGCACCCTAGATACACAAAGGGAATGCTCCGGATACACAAATATACAAGTGTATTTGACAATACTGGCGAACACACCACCACCAACAGTCACCTCAACAACCATCACTACCTCTCACTAACACCATTTCCCAACCCATGAACGACCACTACATACAAATACCGCATCAGCACTGACCAACGACCAATCCCCACCGCTGCCAAGTCTATAAACAACCACCAGATCACAATCCCTCATTTTATGACTAAATATTCCGACTTGATCGTGAATCTGATTATTTTTTTTGAAATTCCACTTCAATTTGAGTAGATCTTCAATTTAGATCATCTAATTTAGAAAAAGTAAGGAAAAACACAAGAAATAACAAACACCGTCATGCTTATGGTGGGATGTGGCGGATAACGACCAAAGTATGGAGATTAAAATGAGAAAGACGAGTCGTCGGTGATGTTGTAGGAAAGTCGAGAGCTGCAAATGGCTTCCATCGATGGTAGTATGAAGATCCAACAATGAATAGTGGGCCTGGAGAGAGAAAAGAAGGGACGCGGCAAGGAGAGAGGAAAAAGCGTCACCGGACGGCATTTTCTGGGTGGTCTGATGGTGGCAGGTGCGGTGGTAGTGTGCTAGTTTGACTATTTTGGGATTGGTTGCTGGTGTGGTGAAAGGAGTTTAGGTTTTGGTTTAGGGCTTGAAAGTGTTTGGGCTTTTCTTAGTATGGCTGTGTTTGGGCTTATATGTACAATGTGTCTTTGGGTAACAAGGTTCGTACGGTGCACCATAAATAGTTCGCAGAGGATCCTGATTCTATATGTGTGTGTGCGTGTGCGCGCGCGCGTGCATGTGTGTGTGTGTGTGTGTGTGTGTGTGTGTGTGTGTGTGTGTGTGTGTGTGTGTGTGTGTGTGTGTGTGTGTGTGTGTGTGTGTGTGTGTTGGATATTAAGAAAAATAACAGAAGACGAAACAAATAATGTAAATGTGAAATTCAACGAGTGATACCATTTTATCAAAGGACATAAAAATTTTTGATAAAATTGATTGGTGGGGGCTCGAATCCGGGGTGTTGTGACATGTAAAAAAATTTTCCACCACTACGCCATTTGACTTTTATTGGTGTAAGTCTGGGTTATTACTTATATTAATGACGTTCTCAAGTTTTATACCTATATCAGAGGCCCATAATTTTGGAGGCCCGGTTGTCTCGCTCAGCCTGTACTTGCCCTTAGCCATCCCTGACCACAGAAAAAGCTAAAAAGGGAAAAGGCAACTCTCCTGTTTTGGCTGAACATTGTCAAGGCTGTTCTAAAATAAGTTTTGCATTGCCTCATTTTAAAGGACTATATCCGAAAAGTAGGTCAAGGGGAGCATTTAATTATCTCGTCCGCATTACCACAGACCAGCTACACAAGCAAACAAGCCAGCACAGCCTTTCTGCAGTAATCTGTATTGTTTTATTTCAATTTGTAAAATAGTAGTTAGTTTATTTTCTTCCTAAGTTGAATCATGCCCCTTGTATGTAGGGTCTTAGATGTATTGAATTTAAGGGAGGGGCCTATATAAGGACCCCCTTCCTCCACTGTGTATACATCCATGTCTGCACCTTCCAAAAAACACTCTATGATGATTGGACCGTATGTTTAGCATATGTCGCGATTTTATGACAATTCATAAATCGGTTAATAAAAGGTAACTCATATACTTGTTTCTACCCCTTAATCGTCATCTAGGTGTCATTACGATTGTTTTGGCAGTAACTAGGGTCGATGCCGACGTCGCGTCAACAACCGTCCCTAATAATCTCGAAACCGTAAAATCCCGAATAAAAAAGCAACATGCTTATCTACCAAGTTGATTATGTAATGTATTGAGATTATATCTTGTATCGAGTCTCGTGTCACGTTCTTAGGCTAAACCTATGTTCACACACTACAAAGCATGAATTTTAGTTTAGCTGAATAAGACAACCCGACCTTTAGGCTCATTTTACGATGTGATACCGACATTTTTAGTCCTTGACTATTTGACACAAAGTTATATATCTTTCTCTTAAATTTCCACGCCACTGTTATCACCTTATTCGGAGTTCTGTAGAGAAAGTTATGCCCAAAATACGATAGGCCGCCCCAAGATAAAACGCAGCAGGAGATGTGCCTCTTCTTTGGAGCGCAACATTATATAATTCCAATTACCTTTTTGATTTTTTTCATAAAAAACTAATTTTAAGACGAAATTAAACACCTGATTTGTTGATCGTCTTCTCTTTTCCTTCGGTTTGCGTGCTTAATCACTTTCGATCCGAGGAAGATTAGTTTTCTCCTTTTATTTTCTAAGAATCTTGTCTTTGTATTTTAATTCCAAAGTTTTCACCTTTATTTACATTAACTCGATTTAGATTGTTAATAATCAATATTAGTCAATTTATTTCGTCTTGTTTCATCAAATCTTGCGTTAAGAAATCTAATAATTAATATTTGATCCCTTAATTCGGTTTTTGTAAATCAAAATAAATGCTTTCATCTTTCAATTTAATTCCAAACCTTCTATATTCCTTTTTTATTCAATTTTCATAATTCAAAATCAATATCGTCTCTAATTAATAGTGACTAATATTAATCTGTTTTGGGACGATTTACTACATTTGAATATTCTCAAATTCTTTTATTTAACTTTCGATATTATGTTTTATCCTAACTATAAACCAATTCAATATCGATTTCATAATCAATTAAGCGTAAACACCCCCACGGTACTGACTTTCACGTCAGAACCCGCCTAAGAGTAGGCGCATGAAGTGTTGTGCCTTTTACAGAGGACGCACCTTCTGTTGCACCTACTCCTAGTCGGCTTCTGCCTTTGATCTCATTTTTGTTTTGACGTAGCTTTATTTAGGCTTTGTTATTCGACTAATAATCTTTATTATCACGTAATCAGTGGTCTATTTTAGTCTTTTTATTATTTTCTCACATTTTCTTTATTTTATTTCTTCTCAAATCTCGTCTTTGACATTTATATGATGTACATTTGTCATTATATTTTGTAGTTCATATTTTATTCATCTTTTCATTTTGTTTGTATTATTCACATGTAATTAATGTAAATTCCTTCTTTGGCCTTCTAATTGTAATTATCTAATTCACCGACATAGTAAATCATTCACATATTAGGATTAATACATTGTTTGTTGCATTCATGATTATAATCATTATCATCAATGTAAACGATAATCTCAATCAATAGTAGAGGCCGCTATCGAGGCGGGCGAGATTAGGGTAAGATTATTGGTAAGTCTTGAGACAAGACTCACATGAGTCTTTAGACAAGACTCACTCAAGACTCCCAATAATCTACCAAAGTCTCCACGAAATCATAAGTTGAGTCTTGGAAATCCAAGACTCAACTTAAGACTCTACAAGAGTCTTGACCCCACCTTATTATAACGATAACCAATAAATTGCTACCATGTGTTAACCTATTATTATTTTCCTTTTTATCTAAAATCCCACAAGAAAAGTGTAGTGGAAAAGTAAAGTCTGAGATGAGTCTGAAGGATAATGTACAAAGTCTGAGGTGAGTATGAGGTGGGTCTAAACAATAAAATAATAATGAAAGTTAGTGGAAAGCTGATATGGCAGAGTCTTAAGACTTTGGCGAGTCTCACCAAAAATCATACCCTTAGGTGTTCGATTAAAAAACTTCCTAATACGTACTTTCACCCCTTACTTGGAATCTCGGTGAACACCCGTATTCATTGGTGATGAATCATAATTATATACACATTTATGCCTCCCTTTAGTTGCTTTTGAGACGGTTTTGTGCTATAATATGTTAATTATATGCCGTTTATATTAGAAATGTCGATACTTCCGCCTTTTGGTGTTTTAATGCAGATTGGATGCATTTGTGGAGCAATTGGATGGTAAAAGCACCGCGGAGTCGGCAAGACGGAGTACAAGAAAGATGGCACAGGAATCAAGAAGAATGAGAGGAGAGAAGACACGAAGAAGATGAAGTTGTTGAAGTCACTCGATCGAGTGTGTCAATACTCGATCGAGTACTCTAGTTTGACGCACTTTTTATGAAACTTTCCTTAAATCGGTTTAATTAATTATTATGTAATAGTATAAATAGGAAACTCTTACACAATAATTAGGTTATTCATTATTACGTACTATTTACTCTAAAACTCCTATAAACCCTTAATTTTGTTTGATTGCTATTGTTTCGGATCTAAGCACTCTCTAATTACGGTATTACTAATCTTTCTTTAGTTATTGTTAATTCAGAGTTCTATTTTATTCAATTGCTCTTTTAATCATCTTATTATGTTTTCCCTTCTTCCCATTGTTGTAGTTCTTATTAATATGAGTAGCTAAGCTTATAATCTAGGGTGAATGGGGATCTAGGTTGTTAGAAGGGGGTTTAATTAATGAATTGATAGTTAAACTGCTTCTTTGTTGTTGTTCAATTGTTGTTTTGAATCTAGTTGATTGATTACTGCAGGATTGATTAATTAGTATTGTAAAATAGGATTTTCACCGACCAGGTTAAGACTAGTATAGGCTGCGATAACTGAATAGAACTAATTTAATGATAGCAACCACATATTAAATTAGATCTAAAGGGCATATCAGAATCGACCGATCATATTACCTTAAACAACATAAATCGCTCTGTTAATGAATTAAATCTCATCCCCGGATAACTACCTAGTGAACTTGATCCCTAGACCTTTTAAATCTTATTGAATTCTTCTTTAACTTTATTGTAATTAGTTTTAGAAATCAACCAAACCTTCAAGAAATTGTTACTTTAAGACGAACTTAGATATTAGCAAACTAGATTATTACTGCCTCCCTGTAGATACGATACCCTACTTACCGCTAGCTATTTGTTAGTAGTATTATAGGATAACTTTGATTTAGGGGACACGATTTTACCATTATCAACTGGCATTACGAGAGTAATTCTAGACATAAAATGCTAAAGAATAACGAGTCTTTATCTTTAATGTTTATGTCACATTCTGCTTTGTGCTTAATTTGATATAGCATAAAGTTGATTCGAACGATTTCCAATTTTCCAAAAAAATTGGTGGCGACTCCTCAATTGTAAGCTTGTTCAAACCTTTCACCAGTTTGTAAGCCACTCAAAACGGTTACGAACCCATTGCGTGATTTGCTTGCAAAGTTCTGTGGGAAGATGTGCTGCCGCTTGAACTTCAGCCCGCGGCGCGGGTGGTGTTCGTCCACACATTGTATGAGGCAGCTTACTTTTGAATGAAAATTAAAATCTGAGACTTTTCTTAACATTAGAAACCCGTGCTAGTTGTTGTAGTTTGTGCCAGCCTGATAATCATCATGTGCTTAGTTGTGGGTGATTAATCACAGTCTGCTTAGTAAGGGTAATTTAGCCTGTGTTAATCTGTGGCTAAGTTCAACCTGCTATCTTAATATTGCTCTTGGATTCATGTGTTTAAACTGTGGGATTCAATATTGTCTAGTTATTGCTTTATTTTCTTGTGATTTATTTGTGGAAATTAGACTGATAGTTATATCCTATCCTTGTCTTTCTCATTAAAATCCTGAGTCCTGCAATTCAATGTAAACCTCGAGTATTACACTGCAACATACATTTACAATTTGTAATGTATTGTCTATGAAATATCTTGAAATTATGATGAGATATAAAATTTATCAACAAATTATGAGACAAATTCACTACTCTCGATGTTAATATTATTACTTTCACGATATCGTTTGTAATACCCGCCCTTTTAGAGACCCGTTGACCAGCGTTGACCGACCTTGCGAGCAGTAATAGTCCTTAGAAGTGCGTACCAAAGTTATCCTGTGTTTTGAGTTATGGGTGGTACTCGATAGAGTAGAGGTTACTCGATCGAGTAGCTAGGATACTCGATCGAGTGGCGTCTTTTCAGCGAGGGTTTATAATCGTGTTTTGTTAAAACCGCAAAATCATTTTCGCCTCATTTCTTCAGATCTTTAGGTCGCCTCTTTCCCTCCCCTTCATCATATAACCTCCATAGGATCCTTTGAAGGTCCTTCTGCCTTAGGAGAGCATAGCTTGAGTCGGGTAGCGGTCCTTTGCCAGGTTTTCTCATGTAGGTATGTCGTCATCATCAACCGTATCTTCGTCCTTTTCAGTTAGGGTTAGTTTGGTAGTGATAGATGATTGTGTTGTGTATATAGGTGTTGCTTGATTGCTGGATATTGTGTGTATGGGCTTGGAATCGTTGCAGTCGCTTAAAGGTAGGTTCGCCTACTCAGTTTCTGTGGATGGTCTAGTGTGTCGGTCGCTGTGTCGTGGTTGTTGAGTTATATTGTGTTTGTGTGGCAGAGTATATGCGGTAATCGGTTGGTGTATACAGTTTATTGGTTGTTGTTGTATAGCAGCTGTCTGTGATTGATTGTCTCTGGTTCTCGAGGTGCGTCCTCGGCTGAGTGGAGTCACTTGCGGGAGTGGCTTCACGCCCTAGTTTCGCCCTCCGTGGAACCCGCCACGGGAGGGGATGTGCACATTAATGGGACAGGGTTATCGCTCGATATGATGAGCGGGGCTTAGGTGGGAACGACTGTGGTCCCCCACTGGCAGGGCTGGTCCAGTGGACAGTCGGTGACGGAGATTGATTGGAGTGGGTGTGATTGTGTGTGACTGGTTGTGTTTTTTTTGTGTTGATGGTTGATGTTGGTTAATGTTGTGTCTTGTCTCAGTACTGACCTTGTGTGGTTGTCTTGTTTGTTTATGTGTCTGCCGTGATCCCTTATGGTGGGCAGTCAGTCTTAGCAGGTGTTGATGTGGTTGATAGCTGGAGTCCTGGCAGGGTTGAATCATCACGAGTTCTGATAGAGTTAGTGTGTAGCTGACGAGTTGTATCTTTATTTTGTTGGTTGGTTGTAACACTTGTATATTTAACTATAACTGTTCTTTTATCGACTTTTGATGATTACTTACCTCGGGCAACCGAGATGCTAACGCCCTTATATGCTAAGGAAGGTCTAGTTAAGGCTCCTCGGTATATGGGGGTGTTACAAAGTGGTATCAGAGCGACGATTTTGGAACCTGTAACCAATGAACCTAATGAACGTAGTGAGTCTAATAAAATGAACCTGGTGTATGTATAATGGGAGCCCCAGCTGATGCTAGATTTTTGGTGAGTAGGCACCCTCATTTCAAAATCTTGGCCCCATTGTTCTTAAGCCAGTCACTGGGTATGGGAATGTGGAGTCCGTAAATATGTGCTTAATGTGTACGTTGATTATGTTGGAACTGTCTGTGGTTAAGTCTTTGTTAAAGCTAATGTAGGCACAGTAGTTACGCCAGGGTCATGAAATGTGAAGTTTCGGGGTGTCAGTGTGTGCATGTGGTGATAATGAGGAATGTGAAAGGTTTTATATAATAGAAGTGCGTGAAAAGTGTAGAAGCGTATGCTGTAGTATGAAAAGTGGTCATGTTGGTGTTTGTTTGAGGTTGTTAGTGATGGTGATCCTATACGAGTTTATAAGTCTTACTGTAGCTGTATGATGATAGCTAAAGGAGTGTTGAGATATATTATGAGAAACATCAAGATAGTAGTGGGTATATGCAATGTTTAATGGTTGAAAGTTTCCACTGTGTGGTGATTAATTTGTGTAGAATAATTCGTTTATGTTGAAGCTTGAACATGATAGTAATACACTTGGATGACGTATGGAAAATTTATCGTTAATTATGTGTTTTGATTAACGTAAGTATAAGTTGCTAGCAATGCGGTAAAACGAGTTTAGACATGATACAATGACATAATTGCGTATACGGATGACTCGGTAGCAGGTAAACCATGTTGTGTGAAGTTTGTTGTAGCGTAATGTGATATGAATCCTATCTGATGAGATGGTATGACATTTGAGTAGTAATGATAATATATGAGTGAGTACGATAACCAGTGACGACTACCGAACTTGGTTTGGAATCGACACGTAATATTGTTTTGCTGGAATCTTCGGTTAATTTTGTAACTCTGACCGTGTACTCAACCTTACTTGACCGAGTGCGAGTGCTTACTAGACCGAGTAGACCTCACTCGATCTAGTTAGGAAGCTATGACGTCGAGATGTAGGAATATTTTCTGCGGATACTCGACGAAATAGCACCTACTCGATCGAGTAGAGGGCACTCGATCGAGTAGGCTACAGTACATTGGCTTTTACGGGTTTCTTAAAACCCATAATCCTTCTCATTCTTCTTATTCTTTCTTCCTATTTAGAAACCCTAACCTCTCAAACCTCTCAAAAACTCTTACATCTTTGTGGTTGTGGTGATTAATTTGGGTACTTTTCTTTGTTTCATCTCGTTCTTTCACCTCCTATTTGATCAAGGTATGAATTTCTTTCCTGTTTTCATGTTTTCATCACTTAGAATCTATTGGAATGGTAGAATAATCTGAAATTTCAATTCATATGGACGAAAAATTGCTTGTAATGGTTGTAGTATGATTCACATGCTTCCCTTTCATGATTGTTGATGTTTATTGTGCTAAAAATAGAATAGAAATTGCAAATTTTGAGACGAATTTTCTAGGGTTTGTGAAACCAAATTGATTTTTTTTTGGGTGATTTCTACATGTTGGATGATGAAATTGAGTAGTATGTGTTGCATATATCATGTTGGAAGTTGAATTTGTGATTTTTCACCTTAAAATTTGCCTTAAAACTCCGTCTTAAAAGTGCCCCAAATTGAAATTCGTTTTCTATAATTGAGAATTTGTGCTGAATATGAATGAATGTGTAAGAGTTAAACCTTTGATATAGTAGTAGTGAAGTTAATTTTTGCTAAATATGTCAATTTATTACAGCTGTAAAGACCGTCTGACTATTTAATTGAGGAGTTTGCTCATAATGTAGAATGTTGGTGATGGTGTGTACTTAGTTGCCTTTCTATGAGCATACATGAATGTTTCACCTGTTTTCAAGTATATATGGAGTAGTATTTGAGCCATGTCTTGACAGTTGAAGTAGTCGAGTAAATCATGTTATCCATGCTAAAATTTTCACAGCTATAGAGATCGTCTGAAATGCTATGAACTGAATTTATATATATATAATTTGGGAATTGGTTGGTGAAATTGTGTACGTAGATGATTATTCAATGTTCAATATGTGTAAATTACATGTTTTAAGTGTCTATGCAAGTATGTGTAAATTGTATGCTGAAACAGATGCCGAGACTGAACCTCGGGACCCGTCAAAGTAAGAGGGGAAGGGCTTCTCAGCCCAAAATTGGGGAGGGTAGCGGACCGGTCGTACCGTCTGTAACCGAGTATCCTTCGGTAGTCTTTGTTGACACCACACTTCTTGATGACCTGGGGATTGAGACGGATGTCCGTCATATCTTTGAGACCTTGGGGTTCACGGGGTTGTATCGTTTGAGAAAGCATACCTATCCTTTTCTGACTTTGGAATTCATGAGCTCGTTTAAATACGAGCCTGCTCAACAGTCTGTTGAGTTCCGTCTTATGAACACAAGTTTTGTGTTGACCATGGACCTCTTCGCTTCTCACCTTCGTTTAGCTAAGCCTCCCAAGGATTCCATCAGCGAGATTCCATCTGAGTGCGGGGTTTGGCGCCTTATGCCTTGTTTGTCCGGGAAGTCAACTCCCACCTCCAGTAACATGTTGATTAACGATGTTCAACATGTCACTTTGAGGATCTTCCTTCGTTCTATATCGAATCTTCTTTATGAGAGGCCGGATATGAGTAATCTGAACAATCACTAGTTGTTGCTTTTGATGTCTTATCTTAACCCGGAGCGGACTGAGAGGGTGGTCTTCAATGCTCCTGCCATGGTCTGTGCTAGCCTTGCTTTGATGGCTACTTCTACCACTCGGTACTTGAGTTGTGGTGCTCTTGCCACCCGGTTAGCTGAAAAGCTAGCCTCCTTTGAGGCTTCTTCTGAGTACGTTCCCCTATCCACACCGGTGCCTACCATGGACAGAGACTACCACCTCGACCTAAAATGGTTGAGAACCTTGGAGGATGGTAGCCTAGCATGGAGGGTGTGGGGTATGAGCTGGATGAGGATACCGGCTCCTAAGCACCTTCCACAGACTGAGCCTTTGGATGCGATTGATTCTGATGAGGAGGACGAGGATGCACCTCGACAGTTATAGACATACCTCATTGACGACACGATCCTTCGGGTGATGCCTGAGCCGAAGAAGGGGGAGAACGTGAGAGCGGCGGAGGATAGGCCAGGGTTGGGGAGAGGACCTCGTCATGTGAGGGAGAGAACAGCTGAGACCAGACCACAGCCAGCAGCACCACAGCAGCAACCTTTTCCTTGTTACCCCTACCTCGATACCCCAGAGACACGTTCGAGCTACTTGGCAGAGAAAGTGTCATCTACTTTGACACTCCGGAACATGCATGAGATGGCGTATGCTCAGGGTATTGGGACCGAGGGACCACATCCAGTGTGGTGGAGCGGAGTTGGGGACTATAGTGGGGTTTTCCACTCCTACGGAGTGGACATGGCGGCATGGGGGACATCTCAGTCCTTTGCCTTTGGTGGTTTGACCCCATGGTATGAGAGTCCAGACGCTAGAGCAGGGGTTGATGCGGGTCTTGGGTCATCAGGAGCAGGCACCTCGGGAGGGGATGGTCGTGGAGATGAGATGATGGACGAGCAGCAGCAGCAGGAGTGATACTCCTTTCTTTCTCTTTGTTTATGGTTGACTATGTTGGATGGTAGTAGGTGTTTTAGTTAGTACTTTTTACATTTGGTTTGTATGGATGGCCATAAGGCCGTATTTGCTTGGTTTAAACTTGTTGCAGGATTTTGAGGAGTCGGGTTGTCATCCCGACTCGCGTTTATATGACATCTTATATATATATATATATATATATATATATATATATATATATATATATTGTTATGACGGGAATATCTCCAAGGTTTTGACCTGTGGCCACTCGACAGAGTGCCCCTCACTCGGTCGAGTAGCATCAGGTGTGTCAAGGAGGGAGTATTCTGATCTCGGGCTACTCGATCGAGTAGCCAAGACACTCGATCGAGTAGCGGGCACTCGATCGAGTATCCTATATAATCGATCGAGTAGCACTGTTACAGGAACATTTCATTATTTAAAATCATTTCAATGTTAATATCGTTACATGTTTTGAGGTTTAATAGAGTTGTTTATGATTAGTAACATGTTTGAACCGTTAATTTCATAGGTTGGGAGTCGTGTTTGTGTTTTGGCTGCGTATTCGTAACGAACAGTGCAAGTAGTAGTTGGTTCTTATTGCATTCATTTTACATCCGTAATGTCTACTAATTATAATTTACCGGAGTTGTGCCTTTCCATATACATATACAAATGATATATACATGCATCCGTGACTGTGGCTAGTTATTCGAATAAAGTTGTGTATGCTTTTATGAATTAATGGTTGTATGAGTAATGAGTAATGTCATAACGAATCATATGAGTTGGGTACATGTCAAGAGGTAAGTTTTAAGTAATACGAGTAGTAATTCGGTGGTGAACTTCGGGGACGAAGTTCCTTTTTAGAGGGGAAGAGTAATGTCGCAAAATAAAAGGCCGATATTACTATTATTTTGTTGTTTGTTTATAATGTTTTCTATTATTTCGGTTACATTTCTTGTATGAAACTATAATTGTTTTCACTTGTTGTGAGTAATTGTATGTTGAAGTAAAATTTGATAGGGCGCTTTAAAAGACGGTCATAAAGAGATAGTTATGATGTCGTGTGTTGGAATAGAATCGTATTGTTGAGTAACATAGTGGTGTTAATGTGACATGTTTCGTGTTAATGGTTGTTATTAGTGAAAGTGTTATCTCATAGTGCGTGGCTAAGAGTTGTGAGCAGCAGTGTAGTCGTTGGTTGTGTTGGTCCATGTTGTGAGGTTGGTATTTCAAGTGGTAGCTTGTAAAAGTCGATCTATATGGAGCGTTAGACAGTTGATGATGATGACATGGAGGATAGTGTTTCCGGGGAGTAGTGACCTATATAGGAAGAGTAGTGGTGTCGTTTTGTTTCCGTATCTTGTGCTTTGGGATAGGTGAGTTGAACTTCGGGGACGAAGTTATTTTTAAGGGGGGAAGACTGTAATACCCGCCCTTTTAGAGACCCGTTGGCCAGCGTTGACCGACCTTGGGAGCAGTAATAGTCCTTAGAAGTGCGTACCAAAGTTCTCCTGTGTTTTGAGTTATGGGTGGTACTCGATAGAGTAGAGGCTACTCGATCGAGTAGCTAGGATACTCGATCGAGTAGGGACACTCGATTGAGTAAGTGGGTTACTCGATCGAGTAGCGTCTTTTCAGCGAGGGTTTATAATCGTGTTTTGTTAAAACCGCAAATCATTTCCGCCTCATTTCTTCAGATATTTAGGTCGCCTCTTTCCCTCCCCTTCACCATATAACCTTCATGGGAGCCTATGAAGGTCCTTGTGCCTTAGGAGAGCATAGCTTGAGTCGGGTAGCGGTCCTTTGCCGGGTTTTCTCATGTAGGTATGTCGTCATCATCAACCGTATCTTCGTCCTTTTCAGTTAGGGTTAGTTTGGTAGTGATAGATGATTGTGTTGTGTATATAGGTATTGCTTAATTGCTGGATATT
Organism: Silene latifolia; assembly: GCF_048544455.1. Classification (NCBI taxonomy): domain Eukaryota; kingdom Viridiplantae; phylum Streptophyta; class Magnoliopsida; order Caryophyllales; family Caryophyllaceae; genus Silene; species Silene latifolia. The sequence continues at coordinate 72,735,258 of NC_133532.1, read as the reverse complement.
GCGTGTATGGGCTTGGAATCGTTGCAGTCGCTTAAAGGTAGGTTCGCCTACTTAGTTTCTGTGGATGGTCTAGTGTGTCGGTCGTTGTGTCGTGGTTGTTGCGTTGTGTTGTGTTTGTATGGCAGAGTATATGCGGTAATTGGTTGGTGTATACAGTTTATTGGTTGTTGTTGTATTGCAGCTGTCTGTGATTGATTGTCTCTGGTTCTCGAGGTGCGTCCTTGGCTGAGTGGAGTCACTTGCGGGAGTGGCTTCATGCCCTAGTTTCGCCCTCCGTGGAACCCGCCACGGGAGGGGATGTGCACATTAATGGGACAGGGTTATCGCTCGGTATGATGAGCGGGGCTTAGGTGGGAACGGTTGCGGTCCCCCACTGGCAGGGCTGGTCCAGTGGACAGTCGGTGACGGAGATTGATTGGAGTAGGTGTGATTGTGTGTGACTGGTTATGTTTTGTTTGTGTTGACGGTTGATGTTGGTTAATATTGTGTCTTGTCTCAGTACTGACCTTGTGTGGTTGTCTTGTTTGTTTATGTGTCTGCCGTGATCCCTTATGGTGAGCAGTCAGTCTTAGCAGGTGTTGATGTGGTTGATAGTTGGAGTCCTGGCAGGGCTGAATCATCACGAGTTCTGATAGAGTTAGTGTGTAGCTGACGAGTTGTATCTTTATTTTGTTGGTTGGTGGTAACACTTGTATATTTAACTATAACTGTTCTTTTATCGACTTTTGATGATTACTTACCTCGGGCAACTGAGATGGTAACGCCCTTATATGCTAAGGAAGGTCTAGTTAAGCCTCCTCGGTATATGGGGGTGTTTCATCGTCCCCTGTTAATACTATTACGTTCACTTTTCCTTCGGTTATTGTTATTTTTTCTTTGACTACCCCCGCTATTTTTTATGGTTAAATTTACTATTCCCGTTAATTTTATCAAACTTATATATTTAAATAAATAAATATTTTCCTTAAATCGAATTGTTAGCTAATTTTTCATAGTTTTCCGTTGTTTCTGCTCTTATTTTTATTACATTTGTTCTCACTATTGTTACTTTCACTACTCCCGTCGTCGTTATTTTTTCTTTCACTACTCTCGCATTTAATACTGTTATTTTCAATAATTTCATTCTTGCCACTATGACTTTCACTGCTCCCACTATTACTGTTACTTTTACCACTTTAATCGTTCCTATTTACTACATCAAATGTTGCTACATTTATTTCACCATTAATAGAGTTACTTTTGCTACTTATACAAATTTTATCAGGCTTATATATTTAAAAATAAATTTCAAATATTTGCATTAAATATTTCTATTAACTAATTTAATCAAATTAACGTTTATACTAGTTGATTATCTAATTTTACTAGAGTTATATATTTAAATAAATATGAAATATTAGACTAGAAGATTATTTAAGAACTGTCATTATTATTCACTAATTAAATAGAAATCTAATGAATTACGGAATATTGTATCTTTTCGAAATCTTGATTTTATTTATCTCTTTATAAGTTTACAAAACTCATTTTATTATATTTATATGTTAGACAATTAACTTTTTTATATATCTAAACTATATAATATATGTGAAGTTTTTTAAATTTATGTAATTACATTGAAATTCTTTGGTTTTGGATTATATATATCACATTGATTATAAAATATAGCTCTCGGATAGATAATATATATTGACTTAATTTCCACTTATTTAAGTAATAAATTTGATTAAATACTAATATTATTGAATATAGTTCTCAAAATAACACTCTCTCCGACCTAGACCAAAGGTAATATTATGTATTGACTTATTTTCCTACTTCTTTAAATAAAGAGTACCCTTACTATTTTTTCCCTTCAAATACGAATCTCTTCTCACCTAAAACTAAAAGAGTAAAGACTACATTAAACCGATCCATACCCTAAAAGAAGACTATACAAATGTATACGTTCGTTATGTCTCTGGTTGTTAGACTTGTATAGTTGAATCAAACAACAGAAATAGACTAAAACTTCTTTATTCTCCAATTTCACTAAGGGTGGTGCTTATTCTTGGACGAATTTTATTTTTTCATGGATGGAAATGACCATGTTACCCTTTTTCTTTCAACTCCCCAAATTTCAATTTCTCTCTCTAATTAACCACCACCCACAACCACCGCCTCCTCCCTCCACTGCCCTGCCACCACTCTCATGCACACCCTCGTCCAGACTGGCCCGTCAGACTGGTCGGGTACCCGCCAACAACCCAACATGAATCTTCCTCTCCCCTGCCACCAACGGCCAACCAATCTGCCACGACTCTCAATCTCGCCCCACCCAGCTTGCAGCCCCCTTCCATGCCACATTTCACCGCCGTCAACCACTCATCTCCCTCGCCCGGCTGCATGACCGGCCACCACAAGCCCGACCAGCCAACCTCCACCTCCCTTCCCACAACTAGAGGTGGCAAACGGGTAAATCAGATCAGTTTCGGTTCGGGTTCTTTCGGATCGGGTTATTTCGGTTTATCGTTTTTATTCGATTTCAGTTCGGTTAAACTCAGGTTCGATTCAGTTTCTAATTTTAATCGATTATAGACATTTCGGGTCGGTTCAGGTTTGAGTCGGGTCAATATCGGAAAAAATAAGGTTCGAGTCGGGCCAATATCAGAGCAGATGAAATTCGAGTCAGGTCATAATCGGATCGGATGTCAAGGGATTAGATCTTTATTGAAAACATTGGATATAATACAAATAATTTTTTTTAAAAAAGTAATATATAATGTTTTTTTTGTACAACTACAATATAATATTAATTCATTAACGTCAAATGGGTGACACTCATGTACAAAAAGACACCTTAGATATGACGCTTAAGTACATTCAGGTCATTTCAGGTTTCAATGTTGGGTTTCAGTCATCAATGTACGGGTTGAAATCGGTTCAGGTATATATCGGTACGGATGAAAACAATTCAGGTTGAAACAGTTCAGGTTCATTCGATCTTTGGTCTATTTCGGATATTACAAATTCGGTTCAGTTTCGAATCAACTCAGGTGGATTTAGGTTTCGGGGTGAAGTTCAGTTATACCTTTCGGGTGTACGGTCGGGTGTCGATTCAAGTATTTTCGATCGGTTTTTCGAGTTCGGTATACTTTTGCCAGGTCTACCCACAACCCTAATTTTCATATATTTAGTTTTATTAATCCTAAATTAATTTCATCTCCTTGATTTGTTGTAATTGATACATGAATAATTAAGCTCATTACTTGAGTCAGTTGATTAATATGAGAAATTAGATTCATAAGTAGGAATTTTGGTTCAGATTTGATTAATTTGGAGAGAGAATGAAGGGGAAAAATTTTGGTTCAGATTTGATTAATTACGTCCTTCAAAAAATAACCATGGCTTCATCACATCACCATGTCCATGGCTACTGCGCGCTAGAAGCCTAAAACCACAATTGTTACACTATATAGAAACGCAGCACTACCAAATACGAGCTCGAAAGCAAAACCCGAGCCCGAATCAAACACAGGTCTCGGCCTTTTCAGTTCCGCGCATCTCTAGCTACCAAGTCACCAAGCAACCCACATATCCAACATCAATAAGCATGGCTTATCCAATCGACTCATCACGTCCAGCGTCGGTCATTGGGCAACCATGGTTGTTGCCTACCTAAACTAAGCTCCTTATCAGTATATTATGTAAACAAACAAAGAACAATCTTGTAGGATGGGAACAAACCGTGTAAACAATCTTTTATATATATATATATATATATATATATATATATATATATATATATATATATATATATATATATATATATATTTTGGTTATATATATATATATATATATATATATATATATATATATATATATATATATATATATATATATATATATATATATATATATATATATATATATATATATACAAGGGATCCTGAGTCCAGGGTTTTAAATGAGTCTCGTCCTACCATTTTAGACCGTCCGATCAAAATAATGGGCGCACAGGATGAAGCCACGTTGCATGTGCCACGTCAGTTGTAACGGATTAACAAAAACCGGCAAAAACACGGCATTTCCAAATCTTATTTTTTCGTTTCTCTCTCCTCTTCATTCATCCAACCGTTTTCCCCAAAAAAAAACATCACGCAAAAACGATTTGTCTTCTTTGATTCAAGTTCTTATAATTCAATTATAGAAGATTTGCTTATTCAATGTCGATTTTCTCTGCGTTAGTGTAGCGTAATAAACCGTTGAAAATCAGGTATATTTGCACCATTCGATTCAAGTTTTACTTTTGCAATTTCGATTTTACGAAATGGATCGCCCATATATTTAGATTAGAGCTTTAATTTGTATAGATTATATGTTTTTCTTACATTAATAGGAATTGTGTGGTTTTTGGTTGATTTAGAATGTTTATTTCTGCAATTTTTGAGTTGATCGATAACTGAATGGCTTCGTACTCGATCGATTGCTGATCATAGCTTTGCAGATTGTTTGGTTCAAAATAGCTATTCGATTGTTTGGTGTATTGAGTAACATATATAAGTCGTTATTGTAACAAAACTTTGATGTTACTGTAATTTTTCCGTCCATAAACCATGAGTTTTGTCATTGTAACACACACTAGCTATTATTGTAATACATATAAATTGAAATCTACTGCCCCATCACCTAGAGGCATATCCTTTGCCTCACATTATTTTAGACATTTATAGCACAAGTTTATAGAGGCAAAAACTGCTACCTTCATTTGAGATTGTAGACCGAAAAACTTGAGACAGTTGAGACTACAACAGATTTCTGCTCCTGTTCCGGCAACACGTTTCATGTCTTCTTGTTGTATGGGCGAATTCCTGATTGCGTATAGTTATTGATAACTGATAAGGTACCAGTGCGACATAGAAAAGGCATTATGAACAAGTTTCCGATTAGGCGTACCAGCATTATAGCAGCAGCATAACCACACATGAATTATTTAGTCGGATTTTATTGACAAATAGGTGTCTGCATGCTTTTAGTTCTGATATTTTGCCATTTTGACTTCTAGTTCTTGTTTAGTTTTGTTGTGGATTCTCATTATACTGGTCCTCACCCTCCATACGTGATCAATTTGTAGTTTTGTACTATAAAATTCGTGCTTCTTATTTCTTTATAAATTACTTGAGCATGTAAATTTGCAACTATCTGTTAGTCTCAACAAAGGTTTTCTTTATCTAAAGACTTTAACCTAAATTTTAGTATTAGCTTCAAAATGATTGTTTTATTTTCCCAATCTATAAGCATATGTATGTTTAATTTGTGTCATTATAACACATAATTGTGGTTAACGTAACCCTTATTTGTCGATATTGTAACGCATGCTAGCTAGTATTCTAACCCATATTTACCGATGTTATAACACATACAAGTTGTTAGTATAACACAAATTTAGTGATATTATAACACATACTAGCCTTTATAGTAACACAAACATTTTTATTATTACTTAGTATAACATACTTTTGTTGTTACTGTAACTCATATTTGTTGTCATTGTAACACAAATTAGTTATTATTGTAAGACGTATTTATGGTTGATGTAACACAGTTATTATCATTATATAATCCGCATGACCATATGAGTAGTGTTATAAGCGCTTCTTGTGACGCATAATTATTATTGTAACATATATTACTTGTTATTGTAACAAATGTTTATCGTTATTATAACACATGCAATTTGCTGGTATAAGACCGTGTATAGATAAATGGTCAGGAGTTATGTATCCAAGTTTTTCACTTTAGGTTCAAAACTCTGTCAACAAGCCTTGCATATTGATTAACAATGTGAAAAATTATGTTTTAACGATTTTTGAGGACCAACTAGCTCAAATGGTAGAGCATTGTGCAATGCACAAGATGTGGGTTCGACTCCCATGTTGGTTATTAAATAATATTGTTACTCTAACAACTCACTAGTGTATGTTACTCTAAAGGAGAACCAGCCATTCGCGTCGTGTCTAATTGTGCCCAATTCAAATACACCCTAAATACTCCATCACTGTTTCTTTCTAATATGGTTACTGATCAGAGGGAATGTAATGAGCATAGTATTCTTTCTCCCTTACTCCCACTGGTAAGGTTACTCTGCAAAAAATAAAAGCAATAAATATTCCTTCTATGACTGCTGAGAACCTCCCTTACTTGTGTTACTTCAAGTACAAACTACTGTTATGACACTTGCTCATACATGTCATTATTGCATGAGAAGTCAGTCATCCATTCTTGAATTAACTAGGCTATAAGGGATTCAAACCCATACCTTTGTGCAAAATTTGCACATTGCTCTCCCATTTGAGCTAATAGCCTTTAATATATTACGTTCCTGATGCTACTACATTACATACCTTTTTAAAATGTTTATCATTGCTAGTGTAAGGAATGGATCAAATAAGGGCAAAAGCTTGTTTGCATGATCGTATAAAACATACTCAGTACTTCGTATAAAATAGTAGAAAACGAATCATAAATGATTAAATAAAATATTTGTTGAAAATGTTCAATGATTACTGCTCGGATAAAAGACTCGGGCCGTTTAACTTATTCTTAAAGCACTCTGTTAATGAGTAATTAGTTAAAGCAACTAGTATGCTATCATTAATGAATTTGAAATTAATGAAAGAATGGAAAAGAAGTTATCATACCAGGAAATGACTATTAATTCCAAACTCATATTGTAGATTTAATGAGTACTCTGATCTAATATTCACCCGAAAAGCCGCATCCTTAGGCTTTCATTTGTTCACCTTAAAACTGGCTTCACAAATTCTTCAAAAAACTTATGACTGAAGAGTTTTAATGAGACACGAAGCAAACTCCCAGTGACACGAAGCAAACTCCTCATCTTTAGTGGCAAATCTATGTCACTAAAGTAAAATGCAAATCAACCTAAAATCCTAGTCTAATTCAGCAAATAACACGCATCTCGTCAGAAAAATACAAAATCATCACCATCGAAACTCGAACACGTTAATCAAATTCATCACGAAGCCAATCGCTACAAGAATTTCACCTACCTTTTTTTTCTCAGTTTTGGTTCAATTTTACCTAATTTATTGTCATTTACTATCGTAACATAACTAAGCTATTATTGTAACACAATCAAACCCTTATTATAACACAAGGAAACCATTATTGTAACAAAGTATAATCGTTATTGTAACACGAGCTAACCATTATTGTAACAAAGTATAACCGTTATTATCAACTTTTAATGTTTTAAATTAATTTGATACAAGTACAAATTAATGTAACAAAGTATAACCGTTATTATCACAATGTTGTACATTCGTTAGTGTAACACGAGTAAATCATTATTGTAACAAAAGATAACCGTTGTTGTAACACGATTAAACCATTATTACAATACAGTTGAACAATTATTTAGGACAAGTATCATCCACATAATAGCACCCATACTTAGATACTCTTATTTCTAGCAACTAGTTGAACAATTAATAATAATGTGAACAAAAATCAATCAGTACACAGAAAATGTATGCTAGAAAATTCACAAGACAAGAAAGACAATCAGTACACTCTTATTTCTAGCAACTAAATCGAAAAGCTTAGTAACTGCTTATCTAAAGATTTGTAGTCTCTACATCCAGCGAAAGCGAGCCACTAAGCTTCGGCTCGATAACTATATTTTTTTTTACCACAAATCGACAACATCTGAATAATCGCACAAACCGTAAATCAACGGAAATTGATTGTCAATTATAAATTCATCATATAAGCAACCAAATTAAATCAGAAACTCACATTTTTAAAAATATTTAAGAGCTCCTCCTTCAATCGTTCCCTAAATTAAAGCAATGAAAAAGTGAATTACCTGCGAATTGAGTGAAAACAGTGGAAGTCGTCGTCAAACACTAGCATATTCCTATTGTTACGCTTCGATCGGTATCAACTTGCACCTAATATAATAGTCATAGAAATTGAAATCAGTAAGATTTTCAGATCTATAAACCTAAATCTGATTTTAAAATACAAAATACACTTCTAAAACGACAAATTTTCATGATTAATGTTCGATTACACTCATGTTGATGAATTTATTAAATTAGAACTGAAATTAACCTAAAATTTGCTAAAAGTAACTAAAAACGAAATCTAAAAATCAATAAAACCGAAAGAAATTACCGGAAATAAAACTTGATTGAAATTCAGAGTACTGGCGTGATATGGAGAAACGATGACGGAAACGGCGGCATCAAAGTTGATAGAGAGAGGGAAATTGAGAGCTGGGAGTGAAGAGAGAGAAAAGAATCTAGAAAAAAAATGAAAGAAGCGAAGAAAAGGATTTGGTGGGGGTATTATATACGGTAAAACACAAAGACATAATTACCCTTGCTAAGTCGTTGATACCTGTCGAAGTGAGTACCAAAAATAATATTTATAAATTCCAAACTACTACTAGCAAGCGGTAGTAAGGGTCGATCCGCAGGGAGGTAGGGAGATAATAGTTGTTTCTAATTTTAGTCTAACGGTAACAATTGTGGGGGTTTTGATAAGAATTGAATCTAAATCTAATGACATAAATTAAATAAATAAATAAAGATTGCAAGGGACGGTAAACAATGATAAAAGAAATGCTAAGACGGTCGGTTCACTATAGCTGCGATGGCATATAATCCTAGGTAACTTCGAAATACGGTCGCGAAGGATGGGGAAAACAAGTCCTCTCGGTCCATGTCAAATAGTAACTACCTCTCGGCCTATGCTACTAATCCCTAAGTCTCATTAATACTAACTCTCGTTCTTGATTAATGATTCCTAATGCAAACTAAATCACGTTATCTCTCGATCTTAGCAACTTAGTCGTTTTAATTCGTTAATTATTGCCCATTCCTATCTCTCGATCTACGGGATGGTCAAGTTTAAGCATCTATCAAGTCTCCTCTCGGTCTCATTGAAAGATAAAGCACTTAACGAAACAAACAAAGCAAAACCAGACGCTGAAGTCGATCGATCGACCACCATCCCGGTCGATCGACCAACCGGCCGATCGACCGACCGTTAAGCCACGATCGACCAAGCCCTAATGCGAGGTCACCTATTCTAATGCCATCTACGCCATAGATCCCCTACATCTAAGCGAAGGGTACTTAGCTACTCATACTAGAAATAATGGAAGCAACAAAATCAACAATTAAAGCTAACGAATTCATACTTGAATTAATAAAATGAACAATTAACATAAAACGATAAATTTGGCTTCGGGAGATCTAACCTAGCAATTCTTATACTACGAAGGAAAGCAGTAAAACTGAATAAAGGAACAGAGGATACCGTGTAAAGGAATTGAAAAGAGAAGATCGAAAACCGAATGTGAAACTAGAGACTTTATTAATGGAAATAATCTAAACTAATGTATCTGTAGAACTCGATGATCAAAACTGAATGCTTATTCTGAAAACTAAGGATACATTATATAGAAATAATCCTGCGTAACCTTTATTCCTAAACCTAATCACAATGGGCTTTGGAATTCTCGATCTTTTATTTTGCGTCAGACCCGTGGAGTGGTCGATCGACCACTATGGCCAGTCAATCGACCAAAGGTGCTGAACAGAATTGCATTCTGACGATTCCTGCAGCGCGCACCGATCTTAAAACAGCTGCCATTTCTTCGTTACTTGGTCAAATCAGGCTTTCTACGTGGCGTTGGAAAGCTAAGAGGATAAGCTTTCACCTCCAGTTGGAATCACTTGATTATCTGCTCTAGAACTCGAGATATAGCCATCTGAACGAGGCTGCAATATCGTGAAATGCTTCTTTGCTTGTTAAACTCGTACGCACCCTTGCTTTTGCTATCTTTAGGCCTTGAAACGCGCACCAAGCTGATTCCTCGAGTCAATAATCCATGTCAAATGCAATGCTAAGTACTTAGGGACAGATTCGGCTTATTTTCCACTGAAATCTTCATATTCCTACAAAATCATAAGAAAAGGAAGAAATACACGAAACAAGGGAAATAGTAGCATAAACTACTCAATTGAGCTCTGAAATGCGTGTTAAATGAGGTGCAAAACATCATATATTAGACACGCATCAAACTTCTCCAAACCAAACCCTTGCTTGTCCCCAAGCAAAAACTAGACTCGATCCTAAAACCTAATGGAACGAGTTCAATCTCAGAGCGAAATGCAAACTGTCAAGCCTAAACCAATTTAATGCAATAACTAACAATCAATTAGCAAGGTGAGTCATGCAAACGAGTTATGATGTCGTTAAAAATTAGCTGAACCATCAACTGTAGAGACTTATCAAATTGGACTCTCACGGGTCGCTCAAAACACTCAAATAAGCACAAGGTGAATATATGTAAAAGATAGAAAGAAGTAAAATTTGTAAAGACTCTCACCTAACTACGACCTATGAAAACATGCCTGCAATCTAATATGAAAGTAATCTCTACAACCGTACATACGCATTCCAACCAAACAAATGACCATGACACATGCCGAGGTGAATAGGGATATGTGAGGTAATGGGTAAGAAGAGGCAAAACATTTATGGGAATGTGGAGGTATAGGTGATCAAGCTAGTACCTAAACAAAACCATATGACAACATCCAACTTCTTGCTCAAAATCAACAATAAAACCCGGTGCTAATTATCAAGCACAAATCTCGCAACTTCCATAAAAGTCAACTCCCCAAAGAATATAGATGATAACATGGGAGTGAAAATCACCAAATCATAATAATTGAAACATGTGATTTTTTCTTTCTTTTTCTCGGGCTGCAGTCGATCGACCAAAGGAAGCAGTCGATCGACCACCCTCTTCAGTACAGCACACTTTTTTTTTCTTTTTCGAATCATTTTTTTCTTTTTTCTTTTTCTTTTCTTTTTTCTTTCTTTCATTTTTCAATTCTTTTTCCTCCTTCATTCGTTTTCCAACATCATCTCAAGGAGAGCATATAACCAAACCGCAATAAACAAATTCCCAAAAACTAAGACTACTAGCTTGACAAAGGCAGGCTAAATATAGGATGTAGTTAAGGGACAAAAGGCTAAATTTGGCTATGAGAGGCTCATGGGTAAAATGAATAAAGGGAAACCTCTACCACATGTGTCAACAAACCACAAACCGAATGCATACAGTATTAAGCATTTAAGTTCATATTTATGCATATTAATGTAACATGTCTCATAAGGAGTAACTACTCACAATCCTAGATAAACTGGTCATGAATGTCACCAGTTATAAGCTCTAATCCTCAGAATATGATGTAGCTTGCCAAAAATCTAAGTCAAGTCTCAAGTTCAGCAAGAAATTTAACGAAAACTCGTAGATTATGCATATTTGATTCTACTAATAACATGTCAATTAGCAAGGCTTAGGCATAAACAGATGAAAATGCAATGTCATCATAGAAATACTACCGTTCCGACTCGACCTACATGCTAAAATAAACGTGCAAATTTTTGAAATTTTTGAATTTTTTTGAATTTTTTGATTTTGATTTTGTATGTATAAATGTGAAATGAACAACAATGCAAGACAAAATGTAAACGTGAATGCATGCAAATGAAATGCGACGCAAAACCCTTCCCCAAACCAAATCGCACAATGTCCCCATTGTGCAAAATCATGTAATGAAAATAGCAAAGGAAATGGGATTTTGCGGTAAAATAAATAAAAGACATGAAATTTAACTCGGAAACTCACAAGACTTTAAGCGCAGAAAAAGGAAACCTCTCCAAACCAGCGTGAGCTAGGAGGTTTCAGTAGCCAGCAGTGCTACTAAAAAGTGCCTGAAAAGACAAACAAGTACCGCGCGTAATTTCGAGAAAACAATGTTGAAGCGCAAAGTTATGTGCAAGAATAAGAAAAACAGAAGAAATCAGAAATTAAGCGGAGAATAAAGTGAAGGGAATACTCCCTTAACTCCGCAAATCGATCAAACACAAATGGGAATGATCGATAACAGTCTGGCAGAATAGAAGGCGGTCGATCGACCATAGCGGCGGTCGATCGACCAAGTTGACACGAACGAAGCTCCGTGAATCGAGCGATCAGTCGATCGACCAAGAAGGCCAGTCGATCGACTGAAAATCCTGCTGTAAGTTCTTATTTCTTCGAATTAGCTCAATAAATTGAGCCATTATGGTCTGTAAACCTGCGAATGCACATAATAACGCGCCCAAAAATTGCGCAAACCCAAAAACACAGTCTAAAGTTTATAAAAATCCTAAGCAAACCAAACTAAGCGAAGTTTCGCGCACACGAAAAACGATAAATATCTAAAAGCAATAAATAGTCTTTAAAAAAGGTCCAAAAAGCGAATAGATATCAACGAAATTGTGGAAAATCTCCGACCAAGGCTTCGTCTACATGAAGTAGCTTCCGCAGTGCTCATCTCGGAAAATGGACTCCATTCTACTCCGACGGGATGCCTCAATGGATATCTCTAGCATCTTCCCAAGCATGGCCATCATCTTCTAGCTCCTCACATTCAAGATCCGACTCCGAAATTTTGACTGGCTCCTTCTTCTTGGGCTCCTCATCTGGCTCCTCGTCGGGGCCATAGCTAAGACATCCTAGACCGCCTCTCTCAACAATTGGCTCCTTCACGGATGGAGCAATGAGCGGCTTCTCCTTCCCAAACCAGTTCTGCAATATTCAAAACAGAAGAATCTTCCTCCAATTTGCTCCCAATCTAGGGCGGAGGTGTCATGACATGAATAGGTACGGGTAAGGAAGTGGGAATGTCGAAAAGCACAAAATAAGATTTCTTTTCGTAAATCATATTACAGTCATGGGCCACATGAGGTCTTTCTTCCTAGGGGACTGGGCAAACATAATAGAGTGCTTCCCTACCTTAAATCTCAAAGTTCTTTCCCCTACATCAATTATTGCACCAGCAGTGTGCAAAAACGGTCTTCCCAAAATAATTGGGGTGTTGACATCTTCAGGAATATCCAAAAAAACAAAGTCAACAGGAAAAAGAACTTTTTAATTTGAACAGCACATTCTCTAAGACCCCTACCGGCTGAATCGCAGAACGGTCACCATTTGCACAAATCATGTCGGTAATGGCAAATCTAGTCAGTCCCAACTTCTTAGCCAGACTCAAAGGCATAACACTGACACTAGCCCCTAAATCACATAATGCCTTCTCAATTGAGAAGGTACCAATGCTACATGGGACAGACAAACTACCTGGGTCAGACAGTTTATGAGTAGCAGTGTGAGTTAAGTACGAACTAGACTCTTCAGTTAAATGCACCGACTCCACAACATTCAAAGACCTCTTCTTAGCTAGCAACTGTTTCATGAACTTCGTATATGCAGGTATTTGATTAACTAGCTCTAAGAAAGGAATTTGCACGTTAAGACTACGCACGACATCTTTAAATTTATCGAATGTTACCTCATCTTTGGTCGGCACCAGTATTTCTGGATAAGGGACTGTCAGAAGTAGCTTTGCCCTCTCCTCTAGGTCTCTTACACTGGCATTAGTGGACTTAGGCTGAAAATCCACTACTCTGTCTTTGTTGTAACTTGACCCTTCTTCAGACCGTCTTAGGAATGAACCATTAACCGTCGTAGGGTCATACCTTAGAACGGAACTCGACCCATCAAAGATTCGGATCTTGCCTCATTAATTTCGGAGTCGTCTCATCCCGAAACAAGAAATCCCTCAAGTTATCCGGCATTGGAGGACGAATTGGATCACTTTCAAAGAACGATGTCGATCGATCGACCATGAATGTCGGATCGATCGACCGACCTCTACAGAACAAGTCGTGTCTTTGCGCGGATCGTCGATTGATCGGTATGTCGATCGATCGATCGTGATTATCACGATCGTCTTTTTCTCCCCCTTTTTCTTCTTTCCCTTTTCAAAGAACTTTCTCGGGTCCATCGAGAGTGCGACCCACTCCTCGGCGTCATTGCATGTACGGTCTCAATACGCTGATTCGTAGAGTGAAATTGACTCGATATCTCACCGCATTCTTGTCTAATGTAGCAATTTGAGATATCGCCTTTGCGATTAAGGCCCGATTCGCCGCATTGCTTTTCTCGTACCTCCACCATAAGAAGTCGCACTAGACTCGTCAACTCGCAACTTCGTTTTTCAACTCTTGCTGTGACGGAGTGGATGGTGGTGGGGCTTCATAAGGAGGCACATATGGTTGATGCGGTGAAGCAGGAGCGTAATTATACGAATTGTCGAGCTGAAGTTGATGAAAAGCAAACATCTTCTCCTTAGGGTGCCCGCATGCCTCAGATGTGTGTCCCACTCCGCCGCATCTCCCACAAAACAACACCTGCTGCTCCTGAGAATGGAACATGAGTGGACTCCCCAAGTACCGCAAATAAACAACACTAAAGAAGAAGATAATAATCGCCTCAAGGTACTCGGTCTTCCCTTGAGGCAAAAAAATGAACTAAAATGAAAAACAACTAAAACTAGCGCTGCCTCCCAGGCAACGGCGCCAAAATTTGATACCTGTCGAAGTGAGTACCAAAAATAATATTTATAAATTCCAAACTACTACTAGCAAGCGGTAGTAAGGGTCGATCCGCAGGGAGGTAGGGAGATAATAGTTGTTTCTAATTTTAGTCTAACGGTAACAATTGTGGGGGTTTTGATAAGAATTGAATCTAAATCTAATGACATAAATTAAATAAATAAATAAAGATTGCAAGGGACGGTAAACAATGATAAAAGAAATGCTAAGACGGTCGGTTCACTATAGCTGCGATGGCACATAATCCTAGGTAACTTCGAAATATGGTCGCGAAGGATGGGGAAAACAAGTCCTCTCGGTCCATGTCAAATAGTAACTACCTCTCGGCCTATGCTACTAATCCCTAAGTCTTATTAATACTAACTCTCGCTCTTGATTAATGATTCCTAATGCAAACTAAATCACGTTATCTCTCGATCTTAGCAACTTAGTCGTTTTAATTCGTTAATTATTGCCCATTCCTATCTCTCGATCTACGGGATGGTCAAGTTTAAGCATCTATCAAGTCTCCTCTCGGTCTCATTGAAAGATAAAGCACTTAACTAAACAAACAAAGCAAAACCAGACGCGAAGTCAGTCGATCGACCAGCCATCCCGTCGATCGACCAACACTCAAGCTCGACCGACCGTTAAGCCAGTCGATCGACCAAGCCCTAATGCGAGGTCACCTATTCTAATGCCATCTACGCCATAGATCCCCTACATCTAAGCGAAGGGTACTTAGCTACTCATACTAGAAATAATGGAAGCAACAAAATCAACAATTAAAGCTAACGAATTCATACTTGAATTAATAAAATGAACAATTAACATAAAACGATAAATTTGGCTTCGGGAGATCTAACCTAGCAATTCTTATACTACGAAGGAAAGCAAGAAAAAGCGAATAAAGGAACAGAGGATACCGTGTAAAGGAATTGAAAAGAGAAGATCGAAAACCGAATGCGAAACTAGAGACTTTATTAATGGAAATAATCTAAACTAATGTATCTGTAGAACTCGATGATCAAAACTGAATGCTTATTCTGAAAACTAAGGATACATTATATAGAAATAATCCTGCGTAACCTTTATTCCTAAACTTAATCACAATGGGCTTTGGAATTCTCGATCTTTTATTTTGCGTCAGACCCGTGGAGTGGTCGATCGACCACTATGGCCAGTCGATCGACCAAAGGTGCTGAATAGAATTGCATTCTGACGATTCCTGCAGCGCGCACCGATCTTAAAACAGCTGCCATTTCTTCATTACTTGGTCAAATCAGGCGTTCTACGTGGCGTTGGAAAGCTAAGAGGATAGGCTTTCACCTCCAATTGGAATCACTTGATTATATGCTCTAGAACTCGAGATATAGCCATCTGAACGAGGCTGCAATATCGTGAAATGCTTCTTTGCTTGTTAAACTCGTACGCACCCTTGCTTTTGCTATCTTTAGGCCTTGAAACGCGCACCAAGCTGATTCTCCGAGTCAATAATCCATGTCAAATGCAATGCTAAGTACTTAGGGACGGATTCGACTTATTTTCCACTGAAATCTTCATATTCCTACAAAATCATAAGAAAAGGAAGAAATACACGAAACAAGGGAAATAGTAGCATAAACTACTCAATTGAGCTCTGAAATGCGTGTGAAATGAGGTGCAAAACATCATATATTAGACACGCATCAGTCGTTGATCTTAAGAATCTGAATTATTTAATCGCATATTTCTAATCAATTTGAGTCGTTGATCCTAAGAGATCTGACGGTCTAAGATGGTAGGACGGACTCACCCTAAAAGCTAGACTCAATATATCCTAATTCTATATATATATATATATATATATATATATATATATATATATATATATATATATATATAGAGAGAGAGAGAGAGAGAGAGAGAGATTGGATTTGGTGATTTTGGTTCTTATAGTGAGTTGTGAGTTGGGGGAATCTCAGTCATTAGATTAAATTAGAGATGAGTGACCAAGATTAATCTTAGTTGTCATATAAAAGCATTGTTATTTTGTTTATTTTCTCTTTTTTCTAGTGCTCCTCTTTTTTTTTTTTACTTTAATTTTTTTTATCTCTTTTTTTTTTTTACGTCGTGTTATTATGCTTTTTTTTACAACTTTGATTTTTTTTTTCTCTTATGTTTTTCTCTAATTTTCTCATTATGTTACCTTTTTTCTTTTTCTTTTTGTACCAATTTTTTTTTGCTTGAATTTTTTTTCACTCTTATTTTTTTTTACCTCGTGTTATTATGCTGTTATTGTACTTTTTTTTTTACTTGATTTTTTAACGACTTTGATTGATTTTTTTTTCTCTTTTTTTTTTACCACATGTTATTGTGTTGTTATTGTATTTTTTTTTTTTTTTACCGGACTGGAGACGAGTCGAAGAAGCTAGACTCAATATATCCTAATTCTATATATATATATATATATATATATATATATATATATATATATATATATATATATATATATATATATATATATAGAGAGAGAGAGAGAGAGAGAGAGAGAGATTGGATTTGGTGATTTTGGTTCTTATAGTGAGTTGTGAGTTGGGGGAATCTCAGTCATTAGATTAAATTAGAGATGAGTGACCAAGATTAATCTTAGTTGTCATATAAAAGCATTGTTATTTTGTTTATTTTCTCTTTTTTCTAGTGCTACTCTTTTTTTTTTACTTTAATTTTTTTTATCTCTTTTTTTTACGTCGTGTTATTATGCTTTTTTTTACAACTTTGATTTTTTTTTTCTCTTATGTTTTTCTCTAATTTTCTCATTATGTTACCTTTTTTCTTTTTCTTTTTGTACCAATTTCTTTTTGCTTGAATTTTTTTTCACTCTTATTTTTTTTTACCTCGTGTTATTATGCTGTTATTGTACTTTTTTTTTTACTTGATTTTTTAACGACTTTGATTGATTTTTTTTTTCTCTTTTTTTTTTACCACATGTTATTGTGTTGTTATTGTATTTTTTTTTTTACCGGACTGGAGACGAGTCGAAGAGAATAAAAACACGACGAAGAGGAAGTGTGTATACGGGCCGCCGACAACAGAGGTTTTAGGGTGGTACGTTGGCAAGGTTGATGTCGGAGCTCTGGTGGTGTTATGGTGGTGGTCCGGTGAGTAAGGATGGGAGAGATATAATAAGTTGGTATTTGGGTTTGGAGGGATACGAGAATATCTGACTAATAAAGGAGTGAATAACAGCCTTTCATAGACTTGATCTAAGGGCTCAAGAGGAGTTCGTACGGTTCGCACCGTAATTTGGTTCGCACAGATCCCGATTCTATATATATATATATATATATATATATATATATATATATATATATATATATATATATATATATATATATATATATAAGATTGTTCTTTGTTTGTTTATATAGGATCATATGAGTTGGGTCATTCTTGGTGAGTTACCCCTCTAAATCTAGACCATTAATCTAAACTAAGATGGAGGGCTGAGATTAAATCTTGCTTAACCTATAAATACTCACTTTTCTCTCCATATCCCTCATTATTAGTAAAATCACACTCTCTCTCTCTCTCTCCTCTTTTTCCCCCTAAAAAGCCAGAACAAAAAAAAAAAAAAGAATGACGACGACATCGTTCAACTTTGTCAAATTCAATCTTCATCAAATTCCTTCAAATTGCAGGATACAAACTCAATCTTCATCCTCAATCTTCATCATCCTCGTTCCAATTTGTCATCAATTAAGGAGATTCATTTTCGCTTTCGCTTCATCTTAGTATTTCTCTTCAATTTCAGTAAGTACTAATTTTGTTTTTCTAGATCTGATTTGTGCATTTTCATTATCGTTCTTATTTATTATCCGCTTCATTTTTGTTGATTCGTTGTATTTCCGTTTGTACTTATGTATGATATTTAGTCCGTCTCACTGTTTGAGACATCAGAAACTAAGAAACTCACTATGTACAACAATCAGGATGTCTCAAGCATCAAACTGTCGAATTTTGTCTGTTGGTGTTAGTTATTGTATTGCTTTGACCGAGTTATTGTATTATTCAAACTCAGTTATTGTATTTTGTAGTTATTTCTTTGTTTATTATGTTAATCAGAAATATGCTTATTGTATTACTTTAACTGGGTTATTGTATTATTCTAATTCAGTTATTGTATTTTCTAGTTATTTCTTGTTTGCTATATATATGTTAGAATATATTCTATTAATAATAGTTATTGTATTGCTTTAACCGAATTATTCTATTATTCAAACTTAATTATTGTATTGTTTTAACTTACTTATTTCAAATTAGAGTTGTTGTAAGATGATTCCTTTTAATATAATCTATTTAAGTTGGTTATAGTAATATTACATATCAATTATTGTATTGTTTTAACTTAGTTATTTCAATTTGGAGTTATTGTTGTGGTCTTATATAATTTGCTTATAGTTGCATAATTATCTATAACTTACCCCCTTTTTTTTGCTTTTAGATCTTTCAGTGAGCTTTTGTTTTCTGCGGATTCAGCCCTCATCAATAGGTAAAACATGGTTCTCGCCGGGAAGAAATACTGGTGGAAAAATGGTGAAAACAAGGACAAGACGCGATTTTCGTTGGAAGAAATACTTTTAGGTGTAGTATCGGAGATAAATATATGTAATATTTGTGATGTTACCACTTACTTTCATTATATAGTTTGTTGGAGATGTTTAAATGTAATGTGTTGGAAAGTTATATAATGAAAGTAAGTGGTTTTTTTTAACCTTGTTATGTATTATTATTTCATTTTTCTGATTTTGCTATTGCATTAACCAATCTCAATTATTGATTGAATGAAAATAACTAGTTATTGAATTAAACAACATGAAAACAAACACAAGATAGAAATTTGATTATATTTGAGTTTCATCTCAATACAATAACACGATTTACTTATTACAATAACCGAGTTTCTGCATTACAATAATTACAAATACCAAAGTTTTACATTACAATAACTGAGTTTCTACATTACAATAATTGAGTTTACATTGGAATAACTACAAATATCAGAGTTTCTACATTAAAATAACTGAGTTTCTCTACATTACAATAACTAAGTTAATCAATTAAACAAGATGAAAGCTAACAAAAAATGACCAAGTATATACATCAATTTTCCATTGAACGTCAATTATCCGCGTATATCGTGACTCAACCTGCAAATCACCAAAAAGCAGAATATAACTTAACAGAACACCCAAGAAGTAACTGGATTGTAAAATAAATGGATTGTAAAATAACTTTAACTCACGAGTGAATAACTGAATCACATATAGAATAACTGACTTTATTCATTACAATAACAAAGTTTTCGCATTACAATAATTACAAATACAAGAGTTTCTACATTACAATACCTGAGTTTCTACATTACAATAACTGAGTTTCTACATTAAAATAACTATACATACCAGAGAACATTATTCTCAATAAACAAGTTATTTTATTACAGTAAGTTAATTATTCGATCATACAACATCAGTTATTCTATTACACGACGTCAATTATTCCATTAAGCATCAATTATCCGTGTTCAACGTCATTCCACCTGCAAATCAACAAAAAATATACAATTAAGCGAAATACTAATGTTATTAAACATGGAAAAAACACATAAATCATAAGAATTTGTTATTTGATTCAAATACTGCAGTTATTCGAGTATAAAATATGAAATCGTAAGAAATATTCATACCTTCATTTTGATTTGAAGAGTTAGGGTTTTCCGAAATTTGGGTATTAAGAAAAAATTTGATTGTTTCAATTGAATTATTCCAAATTGTGAATGAATTTTGTGTAAACTTCTGGAATTTACAAAAAAAAAATGTGAAGAATCGATGAATTTGTTGATCAGTGAAGAATTTTTGTGCGATTTTTTTGATCGTAATAGAGCAACAGAGTTTTGATGGTAAAGTAGAGAGAGAGAGAGAGAGAGAGAGAGAGAGAGAGTACGTAGTTTAGTTTGTTTGCTGTGTAACGTATGATTGTGAACAATTGGTTTTGTTAGGTCAATTGTATATATACGTAGGGGTAACTCACGAAAAGTGGCAAACTCACCAGATCTTGCCTCTCTCTCTCTCTCTCTCTCTCTCTCTCTCTCTCTCTCTCTCTCTCTCTCTCTCTCTCTCTCTCTCTCTCTCTCTCTCTCTCTCTCTCTCTCTCTATATATATATATATATATATATATATATATATATATATATATATATATATATATATATATATATAACTGGGTTGAAACGCTGTGGATGCGCCACGTGGCGTTTCAACCTTAATTATTGTTATTGATTTCAACTAATTATTGAGTATGAACATAATAAATAACGCATAAATCTCAGCAATATATTAATTATAGTTTAATATATGTTACACTATTAGTTACATTAATAAGTACGGTTATTTTATTCTAAAATCATTAAAATTATTTTTGATAAAAATTCTAAAATGTAAATCATTATGTTTATTGCGAAAATTGCTTTAAATTGAGTATAATTTCCCTTATATTAATTGAAATATTTTGATATGTATCGGTGCATTAAATTTGTATCTCACAGTGTTTTACGTTTAAGTAAAAAAAAAACATTTTGCAAAGTTATAAAACATAGACCATTAGATCCATCAAGCAGACAAACAAAATATATTAGTAAGAGTTGTATTTATATATTAAAAAAAAATAATAACTATTAAGAGATAGCTTCTTACAATGTTTTTTTTTTGTTACTTTTTATAATGTGTGAATGAGCAAATTATATTACAACTTTTTTTTTTTTCGAAATTTACATTAGTGTTGTACATTAATACGTGACAAATGTCAATGTACAATTATTCCCAAGAGATTGACCATGCATCCGAAAGATAGAAAAATACATAGTATCCCTATATTATATTCCAGTGGAAGATATTATTATGCATAAACATAAAATTTAATATTTTCAAGATGCATTGATATTCAAACTAAAATTCTTCTTCAACACATTCAAAGAATACAAACTCCTAAACGGAGTACTATGTACAGATTCAATGTTCAACAAACTTCTTCCTTAAGCCACACACCCTATAAATATAGATAGTTTACTATCCCCTCCTCATAATAGTATAAAGACTAATATAATTTCATTTATTCTTGCTACAATCATAAGACAATCTTTAAAAGTGTGAGAAACAAAAAGTAGGTTTTTACAATTTGCTGCGTTTACATCGATGATACAATAACTTGAAACTTTAAAGATATGCTCAACTAGAAATTGAAACGTTAAGAATAACGAGGTGTAAGGTCAAGCTAACTCAAATATTATCACACCGGAGATCAATATCCATTGAAGTGACGAGTGGAATTAGGCTTAAATGAGGTATATGGTGAAAGAAGAAAACGTTTCATCCATTTTATTTAAGGTTTTTTTTTTCATTTAGAGGGGGATACTTTATGTAAATTCTAGAAAAGTTAGGTAATACACCTGAGAACGTCATTTTATAACAAATCAAAGAAATAAACTTAATCGAGCTTCATGATTAGCAATGGCAACTTACAAACAAGGAGTATTATTGGTTTTGTTTATTCGTTAAAAAACACTTAACAAAAAAAGGCGTCCTTGATGCAACCGACGATCTCGATAGTACATAGTAATTATGTAGTAGTTGGATATTGGGGAGGAGGGAGTCGATTTAGCAGCCCCAAAATAGTAGATATGGAGGAACATCTACTAGAGCAACAATGAGTGAGAGGAGATCTAGGACGACGAAGAGAACGATATGGTTCGTCTATGAAGATGAATATAGATGGGTGAGAATCGTATATGAAGATGAATAAGGGGGGTAAGTCTCCGGTGTAGTTGTTCATACTATGGGTCATATGCATAACTTGGCTTAGTGTACAATTAATTATAAAAAAGTTTTGTTCATAAATCGCAAGAGTAGGATATGATCATTTATAAGTAACACAATGAGGTTAACTATTATTATCTTTAAGCCAAGTAAATAATTTTGTGTTATATTGAAATAATTGTTCTTTTTATTTAAAATAAAAGCCTTTTATAAAAATAAATTTTAGAAGCACATTGTAAATGAGAGGAGATTATAACTGTTTCGGAACAATACGATAATAATTTAACATCTACTTCTAATATGTTAAAATCATCATAATTGTAAAAAAAGATCATGGCTATAATAGGAACTGAAGAAACAAGAGTATTAGTAGCTCCGTCACAGTAATATTTTACGTATTCATTTTGTTGTTGCATGAAGTATTAATCAATAATTTACATTCCTATTATAACAAACTAATGATCATGGATATGAAGCTTATATTACGAGTTATTAACAATTTATATTGAGTTATTAACAAGTTATTAACAATAATTTACATTCCTATGAAAAGATAGGATTGATAAAATAAAATATTTTTACGTTCGAAGTCTAATGAGATGAATATAAGGTTTATAGAAAATAGATCATTTTTATAAATTAAGTAATATACAAACAAATTCTATACATTTTAAGTAAAATATAAAATAAAATTGAATTTGAAAAAAGTAATAATACTATGTATTTAATTTAATTCATGAAATTATATCGCATAAATGGTATTTGTAAAAAAAATAAAAAATATATATACAACTTGATTGTATTGTTATTTATCAAATAAAATAAAAATTATTATATTTTTAGTTTAGTATTCATGGTGGTCTTAAAATATACTCCATATTTTTTCTACGAGAGATATTGTGTGTTATTCTCCCTTAAGGGTATATATTAACTTCAAAGAAAAATAAGATAAAAACAAATCTTATTAGGAAAATATCATTTGTCAGCGCAACCTACATTATTTCTGTGATGTCTTTACAATATTTTGTAAAGAAAAGATTGAATTTTTATATTGCATATAAAAGCTGGCCGCACAAAGCGCGGAATGCTACCTAGTAGAGAACAATCTTGTAACGTCATTCCTCCTTTAAAAGTGGCAAAATAAAAGGAGTATCCTACCGAATACTGATATTTTTTTTATTTTATTTTTTACTTTTGACTATAATTAATTAGGCTTTAAGTTACAAAACTACCCTTTTCTACTATTTTTTTCGAAAATCAAATTTTAAAGGAGGGAAATGAAAATATCAACGTAATTTACTATAATATCCCCGGTGGCGCCCATTTTGAGTACTACCCGGTGACGTCATCTCATTTTCCTACAAATATATACGTTCGTTATGTCTCTGGCTGTTAGACTTGTATAATTAAATCAAACAATAGAAATAGACTAAAACTTCTTTCTTCTCCAATTTCACTAATTACACAATTTACTATTTTGGTATATATTTGATCATATTCTACAAATTCCACTTCGGAACATTTTCCGCCTTCAACCCAACTGATGTAGAGTTCGATTCTCGATCATACGACACATTTACCTTCTTCCTAAAAATGATCCGTCTACTTAAAGAATTTTTTTCTGTTAAAAAAAAAAGGAAATCATCTCTTTTGGAAGTTGAGGAACTTAATGCCATAGGCAAAGGCAATTAAGAAGAGGAGAACCCATCCCAAATGAGCTACAGCAACAACAGGGAGGAAGTCATGGTCATAACCCAAGTAATCTTTCAAGAATTCCTTCACAGACTGATTGGTAGCTCCAGGTATCTCTATTTCTGTGTTCTTATCACCAACTTGTGAAGTCACTAGCCCATATAATGTCCATGCAACTGGGGAACCCCAATAGTACCACCGCCACCATATTGGTATTTGCTGCAAAACCAACGGTATTGAATGCTTACAACAGTTTAAGAACTAAACCGTGATCAATGTACTAGCTAAATGACACAAATTCAGTCGAAAGCATGAACAAACATATGTTTGAGTTTATTGTAAAAAAAAAAAGAACTTGATACAATATGGACTGACAAAACTCTAACCAAGATGCTCTTCTAGCATCTAGAACAACTAGTCCGTTTTAGGTAACCTATTTTACTCGGAATTTGCTAGAAGAATCCAACCTGAGTGCAATTTTAAGTGTGGGACTCATCTATCTTATGAGAAATTCTCATGGCTTTTCGATTTAAATAAGTGACAAAGTGTCATTGTGAATAGTTCTATCCTATCAATAAAAAAAAAAAGAGCAGCCAATTTAGTGAGCGAATTTGTTTTTTTCATCATAATCTAGAACCAAAGAATAAAAGAAAGTTATTAGTACACATAGCAAAGGAAAAAATCTATAAACATCGTTGCAACATTTTCAGCTAGATAAAATTTGATAAAATTTGTGTAAATTTGAACTAACTGAATGAAAGCATCAAAACCATATCAAGTAAATCCATGGAAGGTAAGTGACATACCGGTCTGGGAATTAGGAAACCAGCAAATAGATTCCACAAGCTAAGGAAGAAACTCATCAAAATGGCCCCAAATTGATGACCCGGAGTCAGAGAAACAAGCATCATTCCATACAATGTGAAGTATATGAAACATGTCGATATAAAGTAGTAGAAGTAAAGGAATTTGCCAATTTTCCACTCAAATCCTATCATAGAGTAAAGAAGCAGGACATAGACAAGTGTTTGAATGACATTGTAGATTGCTTCAACAGCCACCTGCAGAAAAATTTAAAAGGATATTAAGAGGGAACAAATTTTGTTAGTTAACTAGAAGATTCAGTTTTTATATTTTATTTTTTGTTCTTTTCGTTCGGTTGAGTGATAATTCCTCTACCTGGGCTAATGCATAAGGCAAAGCTGAATACATTCCTGCTGCTTTTTCACGGTAAAAAACAGTCCTCTCAATGGAAACTACCGGTTGGACAGCTCCAGCGTTAGTGGCTCCTAGGAACAGAACAGCAGAATACATGGCTCCTAAAAGATTCATGAGATCTTGTTCTTTGGACCTGTTGACAAAATTAATTAGAACAGCATAATCTATTTTGATTGCCTGAATCAAATTCATGGAGAACAGCAAATATGGTAGGTTGTTTGGTTGACCCAAAAACACATGATTCAATTGCGTTGGAATTCCAATTCTCCAAAATTGAGAAAGTTTCTAACCTACGCACGCTCCTGTAGGTATAGTATGTAGGAATTCCTAAATGAAATTTACATGTGCAAATAATCAACCAAGTTTTTTCAATTCATGGAACACAAACCAATAAATACAAAAATGTGTAAACTGCCATTTCTTAGGCAATGTGAAGCACTAACATACTGCCAAAGAAAAGGAACAACTCTATGATGAAATCGTGAAACTATGTTAATTGACGTAAGCATTCTGAGATGTAGTTCAGCCTAAGAGGCAGATAAAATGGTTCCAATCACATAAACTTCACAAATCAGGCCGTATAATGGTTTCAATCACATGAACTTGACAAATCAGGCCGCAGCGCACCTAATAACTTAGAGTAGCCACAAAATTGAGGCATCAAAGATATCCTGTCGAACTTTGTATCAACGTTTAAGAATACTTCATTTTGTTACTGTTGCATGTGAAATTGAATTATGTACGGTACCTAATATCAGGTACTACTAGCTGAGAGTATCAAGTACTTTGGATAACAGACAATACATGAGCAAAAAGAATTTACTTCTACCTTAAACTTGCACAAACAACATATATTCAGGCTCTCCAACACATAAACCACATAGGAATATGTAACCCTTAATTTTGAATTATTATGTAGGAAGGGATAATGAGCACTTACATTTTACCACCTTTTTTCCAAAATATAACGCCAAAGAGAATGCCAGTGGCTATGGTCATAAGAAATCTAGTAACATTGTATTGAGGATTCCGCCAATAAGACCAATACTGCTTCCAGAAACAAGCCTTAAACTGAACTAGGAAGGGCTGAGAGTATTCAGTTGGGAAGTAAAGATCAATAGAACCATTGGCTGGAGTGCTAAGTTCTCTAATGAGTTCTTGATTCCTCCTGTAATGAGTAGCACAAGAGTATCTTAGTATTCTCAGAGCATGATCAAGTAAAGTCAGTAAATCGGTATTTTGTTACTAAAGCTTTACGTACTGGTAGAGTGATGATCTGGCATAAAAATCTGCAAAATCTACATCTAGTTGAGACTCAACTTGTGTGGTAGTAACATCAAGCATCCAAGTGGCAGGATTATAACCATCCTTGATCCTAGGCACTCCTGAAATGGCCTGTAAGTGACCACAAGGTTCAAGCCATTGCCATTTACCGAGAAACATCAATCATTGCACTTGAATGAACTACTTACTTGAAAGTATTCAACAAGCTTTTGGGAGTGATGACCTAGGGGTCCAGCATAAATAACTTGCCCACCTCTCTTCATCAATAGGAGCTGCAGAAAAAAGCACTTATGTAAGGAAACAAAAGACACAATCCCATTATCCATCAATAATGGAAATAACGAAGTTTATTCATGAATGGAGGGAGGAATTAAAGACAGAAGCAAATAATATATTTTAAACATGTACCTCATCAAAAGCCTCAAAAATATGTATACTTGGCTGGTGAATTGTGCAGACCACAGTTCTTCCAGTGTCCACTGTGTTTCTCACCGTACGCATAACAATGGCAGCAGCTCTAGCATCGAGCCCAGATGTTGGTTCGTCCATAAATATTATCGAAGGATTGGCAACCAATTCTACAGCAATTGTCAATCTTTTTCTCTGTTCTGTTGAAAGACCATTCACACCAGGAAGCCCAACCAGAGCATCCCTTATTGGATTAAGCTCAATGAGCTCCATCACTTGTTCAATAAACATCTGTCATTTGGAAAAATTATCAAGTGCCAGAAAATTAAGCATGTGACTGCCAAATAAAGCGTGTAGCAAATTAACCTTTCGTGTATTTGCATCGACATCTGGAGAAAGACGAAGCCATGCAGAGTACACAAGAGATTCATAAACAGTGACATGTGGTGAATGAATATCATTTTGTTCACAATAACCACTAATCCGAGCAAACGTTGCCTGGTTCTTTGGATAACCAGAAATGCTGATACTACCATCAATGTAGCCACCTGTTTTTCTTCCGGCCAATACATCCATCAAAGTGGTTTTCCCAGCTCCACTTACACCCACAAGTGCTGTCAATATTCCAGGCCTAAAAGCACCACTAACACCTTGAAGCAGTTGAAGACGATCATCTTCATAACCTTGGCTTTTCATTTCCTGAAAAAAAAAACAGTATTTTCACCATTCTACAAGAGACAAAGTGGGTCGGAGATAAAGCAAGGGTGATAGCGCCTTGGGGTTATAAGCTTTGGTACACGGGTAAAGACAAAAGTCGTAATGGAGTGGGTATTGTCATTGATAAAGATTACATTGATGATGTGGTAGAAGTATCGAGAAAGAGTGATAGGATTATGAGCATTAAGCTTGTAGTTGGGGATGAGGTGGTGACGGTTATAAGTGCTTACGCACCTCAAGTAGGTTTGGATGCTTCTTTTCGACGAGCCTTCTGGGAAGATTTGGAAGAGGTTGTAGAACGAGTCCCTATTGGAGAGAAATTGATCATTGGTGGTGACCTCAATAGGCATGTGGGTACTAGTCGAGTTGGCTTTGAGAACATTCATGGGGGTTTTGGGTTCGGGGAGAGAAATGAAGCCGGAAGTGACATATTAGATTTTGCTTTGGCATATGACTTTGGTTCGAGAAAGGACATTCTCATTTGGTGACTTATAGAAGTGGAGGTAATGCTAGTCAAATTGACTTCCTTTTGGTAAGGAATGTGTGGAGGAAAGAGTACACCGATTGCAAGGTCATACCCGGGGAAAGTGCCGCAACACAACATAGACTAGTGGTTCTTGATTTTCGGGGTAAGAGAGACTTGAGGAAGAGAAAGATAATCGGTGAGGCACGGATCAAGTGGTGGAAGCTACAAGGGGGAAACCAACAAGCGTTTTTGGATAAGGTTGGAAGTAGCGATATTTGGTCGGATTGCGAGGAGAAAGATATCGATGCAACGTGGGATAAATTGGAGCATGTTGTAAAGGATTTGGCGAGGGAGGTGTTAGGGGAATCTAAAGGGAATAGACCATCAAGTAAGGACACATCTTGGTGGAACGATGTGGTGAGACAAGCGATAAAGACTAAACGTGAATGCTATAAGGTTCTGGGGAAATGCATGAGTGATGAGAACTTTGAAAGGAGGCTAGACGAGCCGCTAAAAAGGCCGTACGGGATGCGAGGGCAAAAGTTAACCAAGAAGTGTATGCCAGGTTAGACACGAGAGAAGCAGAGAAGGATATCTATAAACTGGCTCGCATAAGAGACCGAAAGACGAGAGATATTGGGAGAGTTAGGTGTGTGAAAGATATGGACGACAAGCATCTGGTTCAGGATAACGAAATAAAGGCTAGATGGAGTTCTTACTTTGATAATTTATTCAATGGACATCAGGACCAAGGTTTTGGGGATGTAGAGGTAACAACAAGCATGGTTAATCGGGAATTTGTGCGTAGAATACAAAAGAGTGAAGTTAGAAAGGCGTTAAGGAAGATGGGGTCAAAGAAAGCAGAGGGACCGGATGGTATACCCATAGAAGTTTGGAGGTGCTTCGGGGAGAAAGAGATCGAATGGGTAACCATGCTCTTCAACAAGATTTGGAGGAGCAACAAGATGCCATCGGCTTGGAGGAGAAGCACTCTTGTCCCTTTGTACAAGAACAAAGGTGATGTTCAAGAGTGTTCCAATTATCGGGGAATTAAACTTATGAGTCATACGATGAAGTTATGGGAGCGGGTAATCGAGCAAAGGCTTAGGAGATGTGTAGACATCTCGGAAAACCAATTTGGATTTATGCCCGGGAGATCGACTATGGATGCGATTTTTATCATGAGACAGTTGATGGAATACCATCGGGACAAGAAGAAGGAATTACATATGGTTTTTATTGACTTGGAAAAGGCATATGATAGGGTACCAAGAGAAGTACTTTAGTGGGCTTTGGCGAGAAAGGGTCTGTCGCGAAAATATATTGACCTCATAAAGGACATGTATGAGGGGGCTAGTGCAAGTGTCCGCACTAATGTTGGGAGAACGGAAGAATTTCCTATTACCATCGGGGTGCATCAAGGTTCCGCACTTAGTCCTTTTCTCTTTGCTATAGTTATGGATGAGTTGACAAGGGATATTCAGGACGACATCCCTTGGTGTATGATGTTTGCTGATGATATTGTGTTGATTGATGAGACAAAAGAGGGGGTGGAGAGAAAGTTGGAATTGTGGAGGCAGACTTTAGAGACTCGTGGGTTCGGGCTGAGAAGGAGTAAAGTTCACTAAGGTGGTGGCGGGGTTGAGATCGACAGAGGCGGAGTGTATTATTTTCGATGGGAATGTTGTTGAGGATTCGGATTTCTTCAGATATCTAGGATCTATTATTCAAAAAAATGGGGAGTTAGACGGAGATGTGGCTCACAGAATTAAAGCGGGATAGTTGAAATGGAAGAGTGCTTAAGGGTTTCTATGCGATGAAAATATGCCCCAAAGATTAAAGGGAAAATTTTATCGCACGGCAATTAGGTCTGCCCTACTTTACGGCTCCAAGTGTTGGGCCGTGAAACATTGTCACATTCAAAAGATGAGTGTGGCGGAGATGCGCATGTTGAGGTGGATATGCGGACATACAAGGAAAGATCGGTTAAGGAATGAGGTGATTAGGGAAAAGGTAAAAGTGGCGCCAATAGAGGACAAGATGATGGAAAACCGACTAAGATGGTTTGGCCATGTGAGAAGGAGACCTATGGACGCACCCGTTAGGAGGCTGGAGACTTGGAGAACAGAAAAGGTCCCTAGAGGCAGAGGAAGACCGAGACAGACATGGTTGAGAGTGATAGAGCACGATATGAGAGTTCTGGGGCTTGAGGAGAATATGGTGACGGAGAGGGCACAATGGAGGGAAAGGATACATGTGGATTTCTAGTAGTTGATGTTTTTTGACAGATTTAGTGTTTTTTTATTTAATTTAAAGAAATTAAATTATTTATTCTTCTCTCCTTTATCACATTTTTTACCAACCACTTTCTTATAGATTTTTACCTGGTTCATTCCGGATCCTTAACTCTATTTCGGTTTTTAAAAATCGTTTTAATCTTTTCTCTCGATTTAAATTTTATGTTTTTATAAAAGAAAGACGGAATTCGATTTTAAAACCCCTAAGTTTACCTTGACTTTCCATTACATTTTCGTTCTTCCTTTTTGTTTTTCATCTTCCCTTTTTATTCGCATTTTGAGGCGTGCGTTCACCCATGGACGGTTCGAAAGGATGATTCATGTCAGCCGACCCCAAATCATTTTGGGATTAAGGCTCTGATGTTGTTGTTGTTGTTGTTGTTCACCATTTTACTCAGTTGCTGGCTTTTGATGCTCTCCCGGAGTCCCGGTTTCATTTGTGTTGGCCATATTCCCATATTTCCAAAATAATTGGCTTATTTTCAGTAAAATAATATGTAGTACATTAGAGTTTAGGGTTAGGATCTAGTGAGAACCCCTACGTCCATGAGAACCCTTTAGATACACACAAAAACATTAGTTAGTTACATAAATGTGTTAATTTCCGAATAAATTCGTACACAAAAACTAGATAGTCCATATATAAGATGATTTAATTAGGTACACAATAAAGTTTACAAGATGAACCAAATACATTCCGAGGTTTAGTTAAAAAGAAAAAAAGCAAGTTTCTCACTTGTACCCAAACAATTTTTAAATTTCTCATTTGTAGATTTTGTACCCCTCTTTTTGTGCAAATAAACTTTGATTGTCCATACGTCTTGACTGTGAGTAACAAAAACTGATTCTTTTTTTCAAACCAATCTCGTAAAGACGGTAAATTTAGAAGAAAAAAATTATCGATCTCCAAGCTCGTAGTGAGAGTTATCGTCGTTGAAAGTGATTTCGGTAAAAACAAAAAAAAAAAAAAAAAAAAAAACATTAACCAACCATACGGTTCAAAAAGCGGTGATTATTTTTCAAATCGAAGATCTTATACGACGATCAACTTGGAAAAAATTTGACAGTTTTGGAACTAAGTAACCAACGGTTATGGATAATCAACGTTTTTTTTCCCTCTTTCATTTTTAGGCTTAGTTTGCTTATCTTCCCTCTTTCTTACTTACTAAGTTTATATTCATTCTTTATTGTTTTCTCTCCCCCATAAAGTTGACAACTTACACTACTTTATTCACTCTTTATTGTTTTCCTTATTTCTTGTGCCCAAAAGAAAGAGGAAGATATAAAAGAAACTTGGAGGGAGTATATGTATAAGTGAGAAAATCCCAAAAAAAATAAACGGAGTATTAAATACATTCTAAGATTTATCAGGTGCAGGGGCGAGGCCAGGATTTTATTTTTGGTGTAGCGAAATAGTACACCGATAAAAAAAATGTTTAAAATATTTAAAGTACACAAAACGTAGATTACTATTTTAATCTACACTATTCGACGTCGTCTCATATTCAAAAACTTACCCACAATTTCAACTACCGTAACTTTCAAAAATAAATCACTTTCTGCAAAAGTAACTAAAACTATCATTCAACCATTCATAGTTAGTTTTGTGTAAGACGGTTTTATACTAACATAATTATAAACCAGATCCAAACACAACTCTATCGTTACTTTAAATACTTTTAGTATGACACGGAATATTTAATATATTCTTGAAATTCAGATTGAATATTCTGCCAATATTAAAAATTCAATTCCTAAGCACTAGAATATCACCACTGCGGTGCCAAAATATTCTCTTTGATCATTCACATGAACGATTACCCAAATTCATAAAAGTTGCATCAAAGTATAAATTAGAAAATCAAAGAAGACTATAAGAGTGTGATATTTAACATAGATATACATACTACATAACTACAAGAGCAATTCCATTGATTTCACAGATTTTGCAAATCACTATTCACAAAAAATTAAATACTAAACAATATCAAAATGTAAAATAAAAATACATGTTTGAGGAGACAATCCGGTAGTAGTAAAGATGGAGTACTTGACATTACAAATTACAATTAAAATTTGAGAATTTTGGAAAGAAAAAAATGTTTAGGCAAACAATTAAGAAGATGAATGTTATAGATTGCCATTAATTAGGAATTGAGAGAGTTTTTTTTGGTAAATGAGAGTTAAACGCAGGAAGAGAGTCATTTACTCCGTATTAAATAAGGAACTTAAATTGCATGTTTATCTGTGTGACTTTGTATGTATGGAAAATAGCAGTCAATATTAAGGAAATCAAAGTATGAAAGCATTAATTATGGTGTAGCAAGTTGTAAATTATGTAAGGGAATTTTTAAGTTTTGGTGTAGCAGCTGCTACACCAAGCCATACCGTTGCCTCGCCCCTGATCAGGTGTATTAAATAGTGAAGTAGGTACACTAAATATTTTACTGGATTCATTAAAGAAAATATAAGATACAATACATTATATGATGAAATTAGCCATAAAGTACACTAACATATATTCCAACCCCAAAATTGTTGGGAATCAAACCACCACCACCACAAATTCTTATCTTGAGACCACGCCAACGATTACATTAAATTTAGAAATCTTTCCATGAGTTCATCGAGATAACATATTACCCCAATGTCTCAATGGTTCCCGCAATTAAAGGGAGTTCGGATATACGCAGCTCTACCCTTGTGTTAAGAACACAAAGATGCTATTCCTAAATGACCCAAAATGAATATTGTGTCGAGAGCTACATCGAAGGACTGATACTTCACAATAGAAAGAAGTGAAGCCACTTTAGATGGCCATTTTGTTTACTCCCTCATAATTCAAAACTAAAGAGTAATGAGTCTATGGCTCCACTGGAAATGGAAAAATTATTGACAACACAATTTTTATAATATTATTTTCACTTTTGTATAGAACTGAGATTTAGTTTCGAATTTAAGAAGAAAAAAACAAGCATGAGTAAAGAGAGGGATGTTGTTGAAATTGGGTATGGCAACATGTCGTCGGGCGGGGTAAGAGATCGCATGTTGACGGGCTGGTGGCTCACAAGTCACAATGATGCTGAAAGACAGCCACGTTGAGCGGAACCGAGAGTTTGTCAGCGGCGATGCGCGAGAAGGAAGGCCGACGATGTTGTGCCAATGACGGGTGAAGCGAAAAAGGGAGGCCGTCAATTAGATGCTCCAAAGATAGTGACTGCTGGACCTCCGATAGTGTTGGCGACATTTCAACGTTGGGGAGGAGATACATTATATTGCACATTATTTTGATGTTAGGTTTAGTGTCAATTGGACCCTTGATTTGTTAGCAATCTAAAGTTGAAAAGAGGTTCTCACCGTTTTCACCGAGTTA
This sequence comes from Silene latifolia, assembly GCF_048544455.1. Lineage (NCBI taxonomy): Eukaryota > Viridiplantae > Streptophyta > Magnoliopsida > Caryophyllales > Caryophyllaceae > Silene > Silene latifolia. Next base: position 72,701,444 of record NC_133532.1, on the reverse strand, counting down.
GAGGTTCTCACATGATCCTAAATCTTAGAGTTTATATAGTACCCTTAGAAATTAAAACCTTCATTTCTACAAAGATTCTTAATTAAAAGTCAATGATTATTTCTGGTTCTTCAATTCTTGGTCTAATAGGGCCATTTTAAATGGGATGAAGGGATTCTAAAATTAGTCGTCGTATTATTGAAAAGAAAAACGTACAAGATGCGGGACTTACAAAGAGGCATATCAACATAGTAGTTGATGTTGTTGAAAGCAAGTGAAAGAGGCTGGAAGGGCAAAACCATTCCTCTACCAGATGCCACAGTTGAACTTTTGTTCCCTGAATGACTTATTGTAACCATTGCGACGCCATTAACTCCTTCCTCAAAAGAAACGACTGCAGCTTTTTTGTTCCATCATCATCCAAAGATCGATGATTTTGAATCATGAAAAGCTGAAAACGAATAAAGAAAAGGACAACAGATTGTTAGCTCTGTTGTACACTTCAAGTTTGAAGCCAAACGACAAATAGAAGACAGGTCCTTACGATTAAGGTATGTCAATGATAAAATGTACAAAGAGTTGAAGATAAGAGAAAACCCCAACAGAGCTCCAATGCAGATCCAAAACCAATACTGTTGTCTAAAGAAGCCTCTTGATGCAAGGAGAACTTTACCAACCGTAGATTCATGAATTCTCTTGTCTCAGTATTAGGTCATCGGTATGTAGAAATATAGTTAATTTAAACTAGGAATGTTATTTTCAATATTTGAATGACTTTTTCTTTTGAGTTAATTTGATTTTCTCTATTCTCTGCAACCATTTATTTATTTATTATTTCTTTCCTGTTATCTATAAATCTCTTTAAGACAAGAAGTTTTTCACATTTTATGATTTTCGTACCTTTATTTTTTAGATCGCCTATTTACTTCGTTTTATGTTTTTATATGTAGGTCGTTGACGGTTTCAAAAGATGATTCATGTCAACTGATCCCAACTTATTGTGGGACTTTAGGCTTTGATATTATTTTTGTTACACAGAGAATATATACAATAGCAAGCCCGCACCAAACAAATCCAAAGAACAGAAAGGAGAAAGGAAAAGGCGACATTGACTTACGGTACTCAACGTTCGTCAAGAAACTCATTTATCACTATAGCATTTTGTCCATACATCATTGGTGAAAGATAGTAGCCCCATATCATCCAGGGTCCAATGTCACCTACACAAATCCAATGTATGGAAAAGGTAAGATGTATGGTATTTAAATGCACGATGATCACATATGAAACATTTCAAGACTTGATGCAATATTTCCCTCGGTGTACGGGCAGCCCAAAGGGCAATTTTGATATTGAGGAGTTTCGAACCCACATCGTGAGTACCAACACTAAATGACTTGAACATCTAGCTTAGCTCGCATATCTTTGGTGCAATATTGAAGGAAGGGAAGACATAAGAAGCATACCCTTAGCAATGATGAAACCACCCAGAACAAAAACTAATAGCAATGCAAAGATACCAACATTGTTGGCAACAACCATGGTCCTTCCCGCCGCACCAAGGAACCGAAAGAGAGATAATGCCATCCGATGGATACGAAGAATGCTAACCATTGACAGAAAAACCTAGTGAAATGACATATCACCAGATAGTAAAGATAAACACCATTTCTAAGACGTGAATATATTGTCATATTATGCATGTGCACTTAATGTGAATAATGTCACGAGTAAATTCGAGGTCTCACCTACTTGCAACCGGGGCATAGCCAATAGTGTAATACGTAAGAATAGTCCATATTGCTGATTCCATGAATGACAATGGTATTCGGAGGACCCAAACTGGAATTGCATAAGCCCAAGCAGGATAAAATAGGAAATCCCTCTGTTTATAGAAAACCGGGAGACGAAGGACGGTCATAGAAAGTTCTGCCATCCCATTAAACATCACATTTATAAGACTAAAAAACAGAGCTCCAAAAAATTTTCCACCATCTGCAACTGTTTTATAATGCATTGTCGTCCTAAGGAATACAGTCATCGTGATTAGTGACATGATGGTTATTTGGGTAGTCTTAAAGACATATAAAAAAGAGTTGCGCTTCATTAGCAACCATTCCCTTGAGAAACAGGCCTTAAGTAACTCCCAACTGGATATACCGTACTTTTGTTTCACTAAAGCAGATGGGTGAACTTGGGATTTATTGAAAGGAACATTGAGTTTTGAAGCGAGCCTTTCTCCCGTTTGAAAAGATTTGAAAGCCTGAGTAAATTGAGGGACTGATACGTATGTATAAGGTTGGTCCTTGCTAGACCAATATTGTTCCTGATCTTTCTTAGAAGTCACTTCTTGAAGAAAGTCAGCTACTCCTTTTCTATCAGGACACATAAAACCCGTGTACTCAAAGAATTCAAGGACGTCCACCTGTGGGCCTTGATAAACAATTTGGCCTTCTGATAGAAGAATGACGTCATCGAAAAGTTCAAATGTCTCAGGAGCTGGTTGTAGGAGAGAGATGATCATTGTTACATCCATTATATGAACCATTTGCCTCATGTACTTGCATATTAGAAAAGTAGTTGAACTATCCAACCCTGTAGAAATTTCATCCATTAACAAAGACTTTAGCAGTCCAACCAAAGATTTCACCTGCATAGTGTGTCAGTCATCAAATAAAATACTGTCAAATCTTTTCAGATTTGTATATATGTTTTTTTTTGGTAAAGAGAACATAAACGACAGTTTAGAAGGTAACAATTTCCAACCCAGCCAGGTGACAAGTCCCACTTTTCAATGAGTTTAGCAGCTACTTTAGTAGACATATGCTTGATCTGTGTATATGGTGGCAAAAGGAAAGTCAAATCGTGAAAAATACCAAGTAGTTACACGCTTCTTTTGCCCTCCGAGATACCCCTTCTCATTTCATCACCAACGACGATATCGGGACATATATCCAATCCCAGTAACTGTCAAAATATTAAAAGATTCATTTTAAGGAGGTGAATGCTAGTTAAGTTGCCAAGGGATTAACCATTTGCCATAAAATATATTAATCAGTAACCTTGAGGATGTAATCAGTAACCAAACTAGTTTCTTGTCCTGGCATAGATATGGCCTTCATGAAGGCATCAATATCAGGGTCTGGCTTTATTCCTGCTTGCTTTTCACGCTGGGACAGCTCCGGCAACTCATAGCGATTCCCAACCCCTAAACATCGGCCTGAAAAATCTAATGTCTCTCTTACAGTCATTTCTCCATTATGAAGATCGTTCTGACTAATATATGCACAGGTCCTCTGGGGAACAAATTCAGTTAGCTCATGGCCGCAGTAAGTTATGTTTCCGTCAATCTGTTTAATAGCAGTGTAGCAAATCATCAGAATTATTGAAGTAGAAACCTCGAAGATTGATTATACTAAGTTTTGTAACTTTTCAAAGTAAGCAGATTGATTAGGTGAATTGAATTTCAGAAGAGAAACCTTCAAATATTTATCCAGCCTCCCTGCGAGTGCCAATAACAAGGTAGTTTTTCCTGCTCCTGGAGGCCCCAAAAGTAACGTCATCCTGAAAAGTAACACATCAATGCACAATCCCCAATATAATTTAGTTGAAATAGCAGAGTTAGGAAGAAGTCGAATGCAAAAATTGTTCACCTGGAAGGAGTGACAATTCCACTCACATCTTCAAGTATCTTGACAGTCTTCTTCTTTGGTGGTGCTAATCCTAACTTTCCAACAATTGCCTGCCATCATTCTTGCTAATTTCAATTTCAATTCTGTCTTCTCGACGACTCTAACCTTTCTTTCTTATTTCTTTTTTTTTTTTTTTTGACAATAATTTCATTCTTGCTCAGGTCGGCCCATATACCTTCGTTTTAATATGGGCCGGGTTGTAAGGAAATGAATCTGTTTAATGTCAAAATACGGGCCAAAAATGTGTTGTGTTTTTTTTGGATTATTTAGCAAGAATACTCCAAACTATGGGTGAGCTTCTCAAAATACTCCCTTCTTCATTTTATTCCAGAATAAAACAAACTATTAACCATTTCGTTTTATATTAGACTAGGGTAACCAGTTAGTTACCTGTTAATCAGGTCATTATTGCCTTTTTTTTAATAATATTTCACCTATTACCTCTTCCACCATTAACATGTAACCAGTGCAACCAACATTATCGCTAGCCTCAATCACCATTAGTATCACCATCTTCAAACTGCTCGTGCTCACTGCCATGGGCGTCCTCTCACTTCCAATGGATTTTCAGTACTCTACACCATTGATTTTCCTTGTGTTTCTACCTCTAAATCCCCAAGTTTTTTTTACAGTTTCTCCATATATTCATAGATTTGTATTAGAATATTAGGCTAGGCCTATTAGGGTTACAAGATATGGCGGCTATCGTCTAGGGTTTATGGTACTAGGTGTATTCCATGTATTTAGTTAGAAGGATAACAATCAATAATACATTCTCCCTTATTATCGTTTCCCCTCTATAATCTTAACATGGTATCAGAGCCTCGTTCTTGAGGTCTCTATAAACCGCCTCCACATTCTTACCGGTGGGTGGCCGGAAATTTACACCCACCGGTAGGATTTTCAACCACAAATAATAATTTCTGTTTTGAAAAAAAAAAAAATCGTCCACTGATGGTGATGGCAATTTGATAAAATCCCATTGAAGTTATCCATTGAAGTTATCAATGATGATGCTTTCTTGCCGTTTAACATTCAAATGGATGTTTTTCCTTCTGATCGAAATTTGTCATATTCCTAGATTTATTTTTGCTGGAAAAAAAAAAAAAAAAAAAAAAAACCTTTTTTCTTTTGAAATTTGATTTAAATTCTCTTCTTCAAGGTGGTATTTAAATTGATATATTTGGAGTTCGAAAAAATTAATGTTCTCCAAATCTTGAAATTGACGGATAATTTTCCGTTTTATTGATATTTGTCAACTACCTTTGAAGACGAAGAAGATTAATGAAGATCGAAGAGGATGGAGATTGAAGATTTCATTTTTTTTTTCTTTTTATATTTTTTCTTTGTATTTCTCCAATCGTAAAGTTCGTACTACGTACTGCCTTTACGATTGCGGGAGGGTATTAGGATATTAGGCTAGGCCCATTAGGGTTACAAGATATGGCGGCTATCGTCTAGGGTTTATGGTACTAGGTGTATTATATATACATGTATTCAGTTAGAAGGATAACAATCAATAATACATTCTCCCTTATTATCGTTTCCCCTCTATAATCTTAATAATCTGGGTTTTGTATACAACTCGTTGACAAATGATAGTGAATATTAAACATACAATTCAAAACTATGCTTAAATGCAAACATATCAAAACAAAGATAACTTGTGTTCTAGATATTTAACATTCAATTCAAAACTATGCTAATAAGCAAATCCACCTACTGAAACAAGTTTGACTTTGGTAATTTGGTACGACGACATTATACGAGTACTTTAACAAATTGGGTACTTCACAGGTTCTCATTTCTATACATTACGACGCTCAATTGATTGTTAAATCTGGCACTATTTTTTGTTGGTTTGTTCAGGTTTTTGAAGTTATGTGGGAGTTAATTAAATATGGTCTGGGTTTTAATATGGATATTTTGTTTTGAGACCTTAGTTTGGGGAAGAATAATTGTGGTGTTTTAATGGTGAATATAGATTTAAGGAAGAAGGTGGAAGGTGCGTGTTGGGTGAAGGCTGGCTTTAGGTAGGAGGAGGATTTACTAGTTTTTTTAAAACAAAATATTTCATGCCATCTCATCTTTTACCTGTTATAGCAGGTTATAAAACATCAAATTCTATTAGGAGATGAGGGGCTTAATAGTACGTTTTATTCTGGGATTAATTGTAGTTTAGAGTATTTTAAGAAGACTGCTCATAGTTTGGAGTATTCTTATTAAATAACCCTTTTTTTTAAGAATACTTCATCCCCTTTACAATTACTTGGTCCCGTATTCCCTACTTTGATCATAGATTTTGCATTATTATATAGAGTTAATTAAAAATTACCCCCTTTAAAATACACTTTTTCTAAAACTACTTCCTTTTTGAAAAAAAAAAAAAGTTACAAACATTACCTTTTAAAACTAATAGTCTTATGGGATAAAACCATCAATCTCTCATTCACCAAACCAAATCCTAACCCAACTATCTCCCCACCTTTGACACACTAGAGTACCAAGTACCAACTAATTGATTCGTCGGACGAATATTACATCTCGACGGTTGTTTGTCTAAGCTTTTCCATGTTCTTCGTTGTGAGACACTAGTGAGGGTGGGTCTAGGTAGCACGGACACTTCTCTTAATCAGCCGTCCAGTGTCCGACACCGACACTCCTCAGACACACCCCAAAATGTGTCGGACACCTATAAAGCCGTGTCTAACTTTGTACATTTATTTGGGCCGTGTCCGACGCGTGTCCATGACATTTGGACATCATTTGGGGTGAATGATGTTCTTTAGACGAGAAATGAGCTGTCGAAAGAGATTGATTAGAATATGAGTTTGGATGCGAAATGAAAATAAGTTATAATCAAGGTTAAGTTTTACTTTCACTTATTTAAATTTAATATCAAGTACTTTTATAAAAATAAAATCGAATGTTTATAACTCTAAAATATATATTTTATTAAATTTAAATAACGTGTCCCGTGTCCTAAATTTCATGAGATGCCGTGTCACGTGTCCGTGTCGTGTCCGTGTCCGTGTCCGTGTCCATGTCCGTTTTGGTGCTACCTAGGGGTGGGTTAGAGTTAGGGATGGCCGTGTCACCTAATCCTTTTGATCCATCTACTCAAAATTAAATGGATGAGATATACGGAGTATGTGGTTAACGATTTTTTTTTTTTTTTTTTAATTTAGCGTGGGATATTGATATTGGTGAATTTAGGGTGGGATATCGATCACAGTCTATCACTCCCTTAACCACCTGATCGATATCCTAAATTTATGTTTATAATTAATTTTTTAAAAAAATTAGTAATTATTTTGAATAAAAAAAATAATTCCATAAAATTTCTTTTAAAAAAGGAAAAATGCACGTGGTGCCCTTGAAGTTTCGATTTTTGCCCGAAATACCCAATTTTATGTTCCGGAAATCTTTAAGAGGCTATAATTCGTGTCTACGAATTCAGAAAATGATAATTTTTTTTTTCAAATCGATTATCTTTTTAGAATTACGATTTGAAAAAAAAAAAAATTATCGTATTTGGATCCCGTGGCTAGGAGTTTTTGTACGTCAAAGTTTTTTTTAATGAACAAACTTTGAGTGACCATATCTCTCGCTCACGAATTCCAAACTCGACAATTTTTTTTTTTCAAGTCGTAGTTCTCGAAATGATAATCAATTTGAAAAAAAAAATCGTCACTTTCTGAGTTCGTAAACACGAGTTATAGTCTTTTAAAGTTCTCTAGATAAAAAAATTGGGTATTTCAGGCAAAACATCAAAGTTGAAGTGCACCGCGTGCATTTTCCCTTTAAAAAAACTTTACAAACTCTATTTGGATGTTATTGTCAAAGCAATGCTTAGCCCAGTAAGAGTTTAACACCACTAGTCCGCTCCACTACTTACTAATGTTACTAATATACTAATTGTTGCGATCTCATCTCAATTTTATCCCAAATTATCTACTCTCTGCGAAATCCCAATCACTTTTCCTTAACCTGTAATCCAATAGATTAAGAAATTCATTGTTACATTACAGTTGGAGTGATGAATCATTGGGTTATTTCTCAGATTTCAACGTTAAGGATCATCTTCATTTATGATAAGAAGAATAAGACACTGGTTTTTTTATTACTTCATGTCGGTCATTTATTATCTTTTTATTTCGGCACAAAGACTAAGAAAATAAGAAAAGAAAGAGAAAAATAATGATAAATAAAGGAGCTACCTCACATGTTCACTTGCTCATATCACATACCCCCACTTGTTCACTTGATTAAATTTAGCAAAAGTAGAAATAGATAACAAATGAGTGATACATCCCAAAAATGAAATAGATAACAATTGATCGGGACGGAGGGAGTACTATGGAGTCGTTCAGTTCAAGATGAAGAAATGGAATGGAACGGAGTACGATACCAGCAAAAAGGCATGCATGCGGTTGTAAATTCATTGCTTCTTAAAAGTGTTTGGTTCATCTAAACTTGTATGAGGATATAATGGAGTTTGAAACTAAGGAGAAAAGTGGGTATAAGATTTCAAAAGGTTGTAGTAAAGTTAGATTTCATTGGATATCTAACTCCATTAAAAATAAGTTGAGTTAAAATTAAGTGTGAAGACACAGGGTCGAACAGCTTTGAAAATCTTTATGCCTTTTTCATATCAAACCACATGTTTTGCTCAAAGATTTTGCGAGAGTTATCCCATCAAGTTGTAACTAGTATTTTAGAAGTATATGATCTTAATGTCTTGAGATCTAGTGTGCTATGAAACAAAATTTTAATCACTCAAATATTTCATACTCAAGTAAGGAGTTGTTTGTTTTATCATGAGAAGATAGAATTCCCTAGAAGATAAAGTCATATGAATTTTTTTTTTTTTTTTGAAAGTAAGTCATATGAACTTAAAATCATGTGAATTGTATGAATGTTGTTTGTTTGAATGTGAAAACTTTAATTCATGTGGGAACTCCCACTTACCTAGAGTGATTAGATATAATTTCTTACATTATGTAGGAATTGAAGTTCCCTAGAAAGTTCTACTTCGCATGAATTGGGCAACCAAACAAGTTTTCATTTAGCTACTTCCCATAATTTTTCAATTCCCATAAATTTGAAAGGCAACCAAATAGGGGAAACAAGTCTTCATATGCTCCTTTAATAACTTATCCTCCTTCTCCGCCGAGCCACCGCAACCCCGCCTCCTAACCTATTGCAATATGATCTTCCAACCACCCTTTATACCACCATCACCCTTTCCCCACAAAAATCATAATCACAAAAAACCTTACATTTTAATTCTAAAATATGAATTTGGTCAAAATCCAATATATGACAATTTAACAAAACTTACATTTGGATTTAGATCCACCTATATCTTTGTCATTCTAAAATATATCCCGCCTAAAATTAACTAACTAATAAACACACACTCTTACTCCATTTTTAGTTGTTAAGACGATAAAAAAAATAAGCTTACCATGTTAGGATTCTAAAATTTGAATTTTATTAGTTTCCTTAAACAAAAAAAATTGAATTTGACTTTGTATAATTTTAATTTTACAATTTACAAATCAAATTCAAGTATCCAAACCCTACCGTAACTAATTTAATCAATAAGAACAAATATAAATACAACAATTATGAAAATGAAATCATTATTTTCTAATATGAGAATTAAGATATGTGATTACTAAGAAATTTGCAAGATTTTGATTTAAGGTTTGAGAAAAAGAGAAACGGAATTTTTTTTAATGGAAACATTATATTATAGAAACTTTGTAGAACTATGTATATATTACAAAATTGAGTAAAAGTTGTATATGATTGAACAATTACGCATATCACTTATGCTCTCTATACAGTGATGTTATATCCATGCAAGTTTAACCTTGACAAAAAAAATTAATAGTTTTATGAAAATGCTCTCTTATATTCTAAACCCATTTAAGTAAAATTGTATATGTAAAATGTAATATCATATGACCGATTCGATGCAACATATATATGGGAGCTTGATGAATTTGAATAACATACTAATATTAGTAGTTGTTTTAAAATTTAAACCGATATAAGGATATTCAATATAGTGATGTTATATTCACGTAAGTTTAATCTTGACAAAAAAAACTTAATAGTTATATGAAAATGCTCTCTTATATTCTAAACATTTATGTAAAATCGTATGTGTAAAATATAATATCATATGACCGATTCGATGCAACCTATATGGGAGCTTGATGAATTTGAATAACATACTAATATTAGTAGTTGTTTTAAAATTTAAACCCGATATAAGGATATATATATATATATATATATATATATATATATATATATATATATATATATATATATATATATATATAGTATTAGGATCATATGAGTCCACCTCCTAAGAGTGAGTCCATAAGTCCCCCTTATAGCCCTTGGATACGGAAAATGGAAGGCTGAGAGTGTTGGGGCTGGTGTCCTTTACAGTTAGTGCAAGGACTTATAAATCTCTAAAAGGATCAAAGGGTATACTTTTGTATTATAATCAGTTGGTCCACGTTTATCAATAACGGTTGGCTTGCTAGATAAGTTTGACGTTATTGTCATACAGATGGCGGTGATCAACTGGTCCCTAAAAGTCACACCTATAGGATATGTTTGAGAGATGTGACGGTATGAAAATACAGTCATGTTGATGCCAGAAAATTGACTAAGCAGTTAGTCCGAGTTATTTGACTAATAATTAGTCAAAATACGATGTTGAGATATTTTATTTAATACGGATTAAATAGAATGGGCTAAGGCGAATTAAACAGTTAATTCGTAAATTAAATATAAACGGTTATATTTAATTAATGTATATTGAATTAATTATACAATATCGTCTTTGTCGGACATGTATTAATATTTCAACTAATCCGAGTTATTAGTTGATGTTATAATAACCGATAACCGATGACGATTTATAATAAAACCGCGTCATATACATTTAACACTTTACGAACCGGACCACGAGTTAAAATTAAAAGGAAGTGGAAGCCCACTTCCCAAGAGGGCTCACGGTTTGGCCGAGTAGAGCAAACAAAAGGAGAGCCTCTCCTCATTTGCAACCTAATCATTTTCATTTGTAAAATTATTAGGGTTTTGGGAGAACATTTCCTCTCTAAACCTAGATCTCACATCTAGCAAAAACTCACAACAATTCTCTCAATATTGCAAGGCAATTAGAGAATACATTTCTAGCACAAGGGCATAGTCTCAGACGGTCTTGGGTGTATCGATTAGGAGGAAATCTATTTTGATTTCTGTTCTTAGGCCACATCTCAAAGGACCCGAGGTTATTTCTAATGCTTTATCGTTTCTTTATTGTATTTTCGTTTTATGACAATAAATCACATATAAAATTTGCGTTATAGTCCTAATTTTATAGGGTATTATACGGATATTACCCCACAAGTGGTATCAGAGAGAGGCCACGTAAATTTTTCTATGTGTTTTTCATCAAACGGAATTGAATCGATAAATTGTTTGCTTGAAATTCCGTGCGGCACAAATTTTTTTTCTCACGGCATTTTTTTTCTTTCTTGAAAATCGTGCGGCCTAACCTTGTTCACGGCCTGTTTTCTATTTTTTTTGCCTTGAATTGCGTGCCTCACGGTTCTTGCTAGATCAGACGATCTTTTGTTTTGTTTTCGATTTGTTCTTTGCGTATTGTTGTTTTAAACGATAATTATAACAATATGTGAAGATCATGTCAATTGTAATTTTGCTTTAATACGGATTATGTTCAATTTACAATTGGTTTTTAACAAATCGATTTTGTTTGTCTTGATGAGGCTCTCGTTTTTTTTTGAGCCGCTTGATTTTTTTTTGGCCTTTTGAGCTCTCGGCTTTTAGCTTCAAAATAAAAAAAAAAAAAAAAAAAATTGGTACTGTTCACGGCCAGACGTGAAAGAAGAAAAAAAAAAAAAATTGTTTTATTTTATTTTATTTTTTTTTTTCGGCCAAAAATGTGTACAATACGGATTTTGTGCATTCGCTTGATAGTGAAACGGTTCACTCACGTACCATTTAGTTATTTTAAAACGATTTAAAGTAACGGATTATCACGGATTAAAATTAAGTTGATTAAAGCGGTTTTGTCACATAATTTTAATCATTAGAGGTTGTTTGGATAAATTTAATATAATTACGGAATTATGTCACGAATAAATTTAATTTAGTTGATGCTTTTTTTTATCGTTATTGTTGAATGCCTTGAATGCTTTTAATTACGTATTTATTTATTTTTTTTACAAACGTTGTAACTTAGTGTGGCCTTAGTAGAACGTGTTACCGTAATGATGGAACACGGTCTTGGTTGTATTTTGAGATCTCGTATCTCCATTTTTATTTTTTTTGTAATTACAGTTTTATTTAGAATGTAAATAGGTTTATATTTTGTAAATTTTAATTGTAATTTTGAGAAGACCAAAGATGGAGATCGGATGCTCACTCCCGCTGCATGGAAAAGATGGAACATCAAGACAAGCTTCTCGGGTCCAACGGTGGATTCCAAAGTTGTATTATGTTCTTTTTACTAGGATAGGCCACACTAGAAATTTTTATTTACGTTTTGCATTCTTTTATTTATTTTTCGTAACGATTGATTGCATCATATTCCGCCTAAAAACCAAACCACCTAATAATTGCATGAAAACTGACTCATATAGAGGTCACGCGTTAGTTTTCTTTGACATTCTTATGTCACACGATCATTTTTAAGCCATCACCTAAGTTAATTCATTCACGTAATGCTAGTTATTCGTTCACTTAAAATGAATTAAAGCTAAGTTGATGGGATCTTCCTCGTATAACCAAAAATTGAGAATAGTCTTTATAGGTCAAACTCCAATGAATCCCTTCTTCATCGGTAGGCATAATATGACCCCTTCTACGTCGGGTAAGTTGGAACTGATTGACTTATTTTATCTCAACACTATAGTCACTCGTACGATCCTGTGATTATGGTGGACTATAGATAGGATTTACGGAAATCTATCGACCAAGAGTTCTTACGAAAGAACTAGCTAAACAGTTGGCTTATCAATTTACGGAAATTGAGTCTTGGGATCACTTGTATTATTCTTGAGGGAGATCAATTATGCAAGTGCAATGAGTCTACACGATTAAAATGAATTTTAATAGACTTAAATCACCTCGATGAGTTGCTTATTTCGTTTTTGTTTTTCTTTCTTTTTCAGCGTAGATCACGTTTTTTAAACTGCTAATAACTTAATGGCTGGCATCCTCGATGACCCAATGCCAAGTGCCACACTGGACCGAGAGTCCCGGCGGGATCTTTATGAATCGGATGAATCGCCTACTAGATCAAGAATGATGGATCAAACTTCGCGGAATGGGAGGCGGCATTACGGAATGCCGCCACTGGCGGCGAGGAAGCTCAAGTATCTGACTGAGCCCCTCCCGCCAGCCCCAGGTCCCACGGCTCGAGTTAACGAGGTCTCCACGTATAGCGACTTCGTCATGGAAGCGGGTGCGATTAAAAACGTACTCATTTTTGCAATGGAATCCAATTTGCAGAAACGCTTCATAGCCCAAGGTGCAAACAAGATTTTCACCACGCTCACCAAGGAATTCTCGAAAGCATCGAGAATCGTGACCTATGAGCATACCACTCGCTTCTTTGATGCGAGACTCCAGAAGAGCCAACCGGTTAGCCCACACATTCTCAGCATGATTGAGAATGTCGAGAGACTGGAGGCGCTTGATTGTAAAATCAGCGAGAACATTGTGATTGACCGCATGCTTCATTCACTCCACGATGGTTTTGCGCTCTTTAGGGTCAATTACTATATGAATGATTTGAAGAAAAGTCCCCATGAACTGCACTCCCTTCTCGTACAGACCGAAAAGGACATGAAGTTCGGTGGGAGCATGAAACAAGATGTTCTCGTTGTGACAAACAAGGGCAAGGGCGGGCAAAGCTCAAGCAGACCTAGCAGTAGGCAAACCGAAGTTCAAGAAGTCAGGGTCAGGTAAGAGTGGGCCTGGTGAGGCAAGTAACTCATCAGGCACGACAAAGAGCAAGACCGAAAACATGGAATGCCATCATTGCCACAAGACTGGGCATTGGAGGCGTACATGTCCTGTTTATCATGAGGACATAAAAGCAGGTCGCGTTAAACCTGTTGGTATGTCTTCTTCCTCTTCTACTTTTATTCATATGATTGAGATTAACCACGCAAGTTACGGAACTTGGGTACTAGATATTGGTTGTGGTTCTCATCTGTGTAATCATGTGCAGGGGCTCCGAAACATCGAACCCCTCGTAAAGGGTGAGGTGGACCTGCGTGTCGGGAATGGAGCACGAGTGGCTGCCGTCTCGAGGGGAACATACGTGATCCAGGCTTCCTAGCGGATTTGAGTTATTTTTATATAATCGCTATTATGTACCCAGTCTTTTCTAAAAACATTATTTCGGTTTCGCACTTGACAAACTTGGTTTTTCATTTGTAATAGAGAATAATTCTTGCATTTTCTCATTACACGATATGATTTATGGCAAGGCAGTCTCCATGAACGGAATTTATGTTTTAGATCAGACCACCGAAATATTACACGTAATGAATAAAAAGTTAAAGGTTGGTGACAAAGATCAAACGTATCTATGGCACTGCCGTATGGGACACATTAATGAGAAACGCGTAAAACAGCTCATAAAGAATGGAGCTATCTCGGCCTTTGATTTTCAATCATTTGACACGTGTGAATCATGTCTCATCGGTAAGATGACTCGAATTTCCTTCAAAGGTGTTGGAATGCGCGCTGCTGACCTATTAGGACTCATACATACGGATGTATGTGGGCCTATGTCAATCACCGCACGAGAAGGCTATAGGTATTTCATCACTTTCACGGACGATTTAAGTAGATATGACTATGTCTACTTAATGAAGCACAAAAGTGAATCCTTTGAGAAATTCAAGGAATACCGAGAATCGGGTACGAACCTCACTGGGCAGAAAGATTAAAACACTGCGCTCCGACCGTGGTGGCGAGTATCTTTCTCACGAGTTTGATCAACACCTTAAGGACTGTGGGATTGCCCTACGCTTAACTCCACCCGAACACCTCAGTTGAATGGTGTGTCCGAACGGAGAAATCGAACACTACTTGATATGGTTCGATCCATGATGAGTCACACCGTGTTGCCTGACTCATTATGGGGTTATGCTCTTCTGTCAGCTGCTCTAATACTTAACCGAAGTCCGTCTAAAGCTGTTGACAAGACTCCATATGAACTATGGAAGGGAACGGTCCCTAACTTGTCCTTTATACGGGTTTGGGGCTGCGAGGCTTATGTCAAGTGGAGACACGAGGATAAGCTCGGCCCGCGATCGGTCAAGACATACTTTATAGGTTATCCTAAAGGAACACTTGGTCATTACTTTTATTCGCCAACCGAACAACGTGTTTTTGTTGCGGCTAGTGCGACATTCTTAGAGAAGGAATTTCTCGAGAATGCAAAGAGTGATAGAACCTTCGACCTATCGGAGATTCCAGAACCAAATACCGAGCAACCATTGGAGGAACCAATTCCTTCAATCCCGGCTGCGGTGAATATTCCTGAGGAACCTAGGAGGTCGGGAAGAGTCTCTATTCCTCCCACGGATACATTGGTATGGTCGAGGAACATGACATAGATGACATTCTACTCTTAACGAGTAGTGAACCCGCAACCTATAAAGGTGCCATGACTAGTTCTGACTCAAAGCTATGGCTTGAGGCCATGCAATCCGAGATGGACTCTATGTATGAGAACAACGTATGGGATCTTGTTGACTTACCTGCTAAGGTTCGTCCCCTTCAATGCAAATGGCTTTACAAGATAAAGCATTCTGTGGAAGGTCAACAAGATATCTATAAAGCACGACTAGTTGCTAAAGGTTTCACCCAAGTGCCAGGTTTGCACTACGATGAAATTTTTGCACCCGTAGTCATCTTTGCGTTCCATTCGGATTATCTTAGCGATTGCCGCTTTTCATGACTATGAAATTTGGCAGATGGATGTGAAAACCGCCTTCTTAAACGGCTTTTTGGAGGAAGAGTTGTACATGGTACAACCCGAAGGTTTCATCGATCCTGAACATCCTAAGAAAGTATGCAAGCTTAAGCGTTCCATTTATGGACTTAAGCAAGCATCTCGGAGTTGGAATCATCGCTTCGACCAAGTGATTAAAGAAAATGGATTTACTCGATCGGTCGAGGAACCATGTCTTTATATCAAGTCGAGTGGGAGCAAGATTGTCTTCCTAATATTGTATGTCGATGACATACTCCGATTAGGAATGACATATCTCTCTTAACTTCGGTGAAAGTATGGTTGAAAAACCATTTCCGGATGAAAGATCCGGGTGAGGCACAAAATTACGGCATCCGTATCTATCGAGATAGATCACGACGGATGTTATCTCTCGATCGGAGTCTTACATAGACAAAGTCCTAGAGAGATTCAGCATGACTAACTCCAAGAAGGGGTTTCTTCCTATGGCTCCGGGGGTGCATTTGAGCAAGTCTCGGGCACCGAGACACCGGAAAAGAAAGAGCGCATGACACGGATTCCTTATGCCTCGGCTATAGGATCAATCATGTATGCCATGATATGCACACGTCCGGACGTGGCATATGCATTGAGTATGACAAGTCGATTCCAACAAAGATCCAGGTGAATCACATTGGATGGTGTCAAGAACATTCTTAAGTACCTACGGAGGACTAAAGATTGGGCATTGACTTATGGAGGCGATCAAAAGTTATGCGCAACCGGTTACGCAGATGCTAGCTTCCAAACGGATCGAGATGACTCAAAATCTCGATGCGGATTCGTTTTTACTCTTAATGGCGTTGCGGTCACCGGAAGTGTTCCAAACAAAGTGTTACAAACAGATTCTACGACCGAGTCCGAGTACTATGCCGCGTCGAAGGCGCAAAGGAAGCGATATGGATGCATCAATTCTTACAAGGACTATCTGTAGTGCCTAGTTCGAATGACCCGATCACCATCTATTGCGACAATAGAGGTGCCATCTTCCAAGCTAAGGAGCCAAAGTCTAGCAACAAGTCTAGACATGTACAACGGAAAGCTCATCTAATCCGAGATTACGTGGAGCAAAAGGAAGTAGTGATAGAAAAGATTGCTACAGATGATAACATAGCGGATCCTCTCACTAAACCATTACGACAAGATAAGCATGAAGGGCACGTTAATTCCATGGGAATTAAACGTGTTCCTAAGTTGTAGTACTCTTTTATGGATTAGATTCATTCTCTTTTGTACTCTATACGACATCATCGTTTTGATATTTATATATTTTGTTTTTCATGTGGATTTGTACGACAATTTTGAACACCACAAAGTGAACTGAACAAACATTATATTTTTGGTCCTTAATTGCCCACGTGAGCTGATAACTCAAGGTAATTATTTTGTGACGTTGGTTGATGGTGGGTTCAACGAGCCATAAGTCAAAAGGTTGACTGACCAATCACAGAGGCGATTTATACGGATATCTCGTAGGACACAATTGTGACATCGACGTGGAGTCCTAAATGTTTTATAACATTCGGTGCCCGGTCGTGGATAGGACCTCCATGGTGATCCTAAGAGTCGATTCTTTTGACTATCGACTGTCTCTTGAGACTAAGGCAGATTTTGGGTGACTTTGGTTTCTTTCTCACGGTCATCCGTAACAGGGGGCCAAGTAGATTTTTTCTGGGTCATTTCATGCTGTGCTTAGATCGGAAGGAGTCGAGTTGAAGGAAATATTCAGCCTTTATCAGGTACTCGATATTTCTCAGGGCCACTCGAGGAGCTGTAACTGAAATGCATGGCCATGCTCGAATACGAATTCGTTTTATCAGTTGAGTTACTCTCTAGTCGGGGAAACCACTCTAGATACATATCGATTGTAAAATACGACCTTTGCGGATTCGGATCTGCAAATTGTTTTACATTGAGTGGGAGAAATTTTAAATGAATATGAGAATCGGTTATCGCACATACACTTGTACGGACAAGTGGGAGTTTGTTGGAGCTGTGTCCTCCAGTTAGTGCGGATAACGTCATTGCACATACACTTGTACGGACAAGTGGGAGCTTGTTGGGACTGGTGTCCTTTACAGTTAGTGCAAGGACTTATAAATCTCTAAAAGGATCAAAGGGTATACTTTTGTATTATAATCAGTTGGTCCACGTTTATCAATAACGGTTGGCTTGCTAGATAAGTTTGACGTTATTGTCATACAGATGGCGGTGATCAACTGGTCCCTAAAAGTCACACCTATAGGATATGTTTGAGAGATGTGACGGTATGAAAATACAGTCATGTTGATGCCAGAAAATTGACTAAGCAGTTAGTCCGAGTTATTTGACTAATAATTAGTCAAAATACGATGTTGAGATATTTTATTTAATACGGATTAAATAGAATGGGCTAAGGCGAATTAAACAGTTAATTCGTAAATTAAATATAAACGGTTATATTTAATTAATGTATATTGAATTAATTATACAATATCGTCTTTGTCGGACATGTATTAATATTTCAACTAATCCGAGTTATTAGTTGATGTTATAATAACCGATAACCGATGACGATTTATAATAAAACCGCGTCATATACATTTAGCACTTTACGAACCGGACCACGAGTTAAAATTAAAAGGAAGTGGAAGCCCACTTCCCAAGAGGGCTCACGGTTTGGCCGAGTAGAGCAAACAAAAGGAGAGCCTCTCCTCATTTGCAACCTAATCATTTTCATTTGTAAAATTATTAGGGTTTTGGGAGAACATTTCCTCTCTAAACCTAGATCTCACATCTAACAAAAACTCACAACAATTCTCTCAATATTGCAAGGCAATTAGAGAATACATTTCTAGCACAAGGGCATAATCTCAGACAGTCTTGGGTGTATCGATTAGGAGGAAATCTATTTTGATTTCTGTTCTTAGGCCACATCTCAAAGGACCCGAGGTTATTTCTAATGCTTTATCGTTTCTTTATTGTATTTTCGTTTTATGACAATAAATCACATATAAAATTTGCGTTATAGTCCTAATTTTATAGGGTATTATACGGATATTACCCCACAGAGAGTTGATGAAGAAAAAAGGAGATTAAGGCTAATTAAACCCACTCTCTCACTACCCTTCCTAATCTACACTAAGCAAACACCTAATTCACTATATAAGATTATTTTCCACCCACTTTATCTCTCACCTCAAAAAATAACATTCACCTCATCTATCTAAAACCCAAAAAAATCAAAAAAACCCCACAAAATAAATCATCCTCTTCCTCACTCACCACCACAACCCACCCGACCACCATTGCCACCACCACAGTACCCCACCATCTCCACCACTACCGTACTCCGCAACCCAGCCGACCCAACCGACCCACGACCACAATTGACCCACGACCGCCAGCCACACCCACCCACGACCACAACCCAGCCGACACACCCACCGCACCACGACCCACCCCCGCGACCACGACTACCTCCCCCGCGGCCAGATCTGCCGCGTCTCACACCTCCCACCACCTACCCCAATGTCCACGACCACATATGACCGATTCGATGCAGCCTATATGGGAGCTTGATGAATTTGAATAACATACTAATATTAGTAGTTGTTTTAAAATTTAAACCCGATATAAGGATATTCAATATATATATATATATATATATATATATATATATATATATATAGAGCTCTATATATATATATATATATATATATATATATATATATATATATATATATATATATATATATATATATATATATATATATATATATATATATATATATATATATATATATATATATATATATATATTATATTACTAGGATCATATGAGTCCACCTCCTAAGAGTGAGTCCATAAGTCCCCCTTATAGCCCTTGGATAAGGAAAATGGAAGGCTGAGAGTTGGTGAAGAAAAAAGGAGATTAAGGCTAATTAAACCCACTCTCTCACTACCCTTCCTAATCTACATTAATCAAACACCTAATTCACTATATAAGATTATTTTTCCACCCAATTTATCTCTCATCTCACAAAATAACATTCACCTCATCTATCTGAAACCCAAAAAAATCAAAAAAACCTCCACAAAATAAATCATCCTCTTCCTCACTTACCGCCACAACCCACCCGACCACCATTGCCACCACCACAGTACCCCACCATCTCCACCACTACCGTACTCCACGACCCAGCCGACCCAACCGACCCACGACCACAACTGACCCACGGCCGCCACCCGCACCCACCCACGACGACAACCCAGCCGACACACCCACCGCACCACGACCCACCCCCACGACCACGACTACCTCCCCCGCGACCAGATCTGCCGCGTCTCACACCTCCCACCAGCTACCTCAATGTCCACGACAACCCACCGCCTCCTCCACCCGCCGGCTGCAACAAAATTTTAAAAAAAAACCTATATCTACTAATGGGCGGCTGTAGACGATGGTGAGGGCGCAAAAGTGAGAGATGAGAGAGTAGATATGTAGGTGCGGTGATGTCGGTCGGAATATTTTTTGTTTCAGATCTACTAATGGGCGGCTGTAAACTATTACCATATTTGAGTCTTTTGTGTTTCAGATCTACATTTTGTTCGTTTTTTTTTTGCCTTTTTTTTGTGTGTTTAATGTTGGTGGTGATGTCGGTGGGAGTTTTTTTTTTTTTTTTTTTTTTTTTTTTTTTTTTTTAAAAAAAAAAAATCAGATCCGAAGGTGGGGTGATTATGGTGGTGGCTCAGATTTTAATAACACACTGATAATAACACTAACACTGACTCTCTGATTTTAATAACACGACTCTCCGGATCTAATGTTTAATAACACTAACACTGATATTTTTTTTTCTTTATGTTGTGGGTTTTTTTTAAAAAATTCCATATCTATTTTGGTGTTGTGGGATTTTTCTTTAATTTTAGATTTATTTATTTTTATTTTTTAAATTTGTGATATTTTTCCATATTTTCTCTTTATTTGTTGATTTTTATCTTTAGTAAATTTAAGATTACACTTATCTTTATCTTTATTAAAGTTACACTTTTCACTATTAAAGTTACACTTATTAAAATTACAGTTTTCTCTATTAAAATTACATTTTTCTCTATTAAAGTTACACTTTTGTCCATTAAAATTACACTTTTTTCTATTAAAGTTACACTTTTTTCTATTAAAGTTACACTTTTCTCCATTAAAATTACACTTTTTTCTATTAAAGTTACACTTTTTTCTATTAAAGTTACACTTTTCTCCATTAAAATTACACTTTTATCTATTAAAATTACACTTTTTTCTATTAAAGTTACACTTTTTCTGTTAAAGTTACACTTTTTTCTATTAAAATTACACTTTTATCTATTAAAATTACACTTATCTCTATTAAGGTTACCTCTCAATGACTAAAGTTATACTCTCAATCTCAAAGGACTAAAGTTACACTTTCAATGGATTAAAGCTACACTTTTAATATGGACTAGAGATACACTCTCAATGAACTAAAATTATAATTTAATGGACTAAAATTACACTTTAACGGACTAAAGTTACACTTCTGAACTAAAATTACAATTTAGTGGACTAAAATTACACTTTAATGGACTAAAGTTACACTTCTAAAAGACTAAAGTTACACTAAATTACAATTTTGTTGCTAAAATTACACCAGTAAAAGACTAAAGTTACAATAAATTATGATAGAATTACAAAAATTCAAAATATTATTCGTTAAAATCACTCGAAAAAGACTAAAGTTAAACTCGTAAAAACGCAAAATTGTCGTAAACTCGTCTCAAAATTACAAAAAACAAAATAAAATACGTCAAAACCGCTTTTTTTCGTTAGAATTACACTCGTAAAATTTGAAAACGCAAAATTGTCGTAAACTCCTCTCAAAATTACAAAAAAAACAAAATAAAACACGTCAAAACCGCTTTTTTTCGTTAAAATTACACTTTTTTTTGTTAGAATTACACTCGTAAAATTTGTATAAACTTTGAAGCATAAGAAGACTTTTTTTTGTTAAGTGTATGATAATGAATTAATGTATAATTAAAGCTAGAGAGAGAAAGTGAGATTAATTAATCTATAGGAAACTCATTAGTGTTAAGTGTGTTTGTTGTCTTCAATCTCAACCATCCATATTTGAGGATTTAATGGTAAGTGATAGGAGTTAGGGACTCAAAATATATGGTGGACTTATAAGAACTTTACACTCTCTCTCTCTCTCTATAGATATATATATATATATATATAGGCGGGATCTCGTGAGTTTGGTTCTTACGGTGAGTTGTGAGTTTGGAAAATCTGGACCATTGGATAAATACAAATACACGGCTGATATTCAACCCTTAAACAAAACAAAAATCACGTCCCTGAAACTTTCTCTCCCTCCATAAACCCAATTCTCTGTCAAAAAAAAAATCCCAAAAAAAACTCCACATTCAGCTATGGCTTCCTCAACCAAAGACAAAGCCAATAATTCATTGAAATCTTCGCCGTCATCCACCTCCTTGTACCTTTCCGACAATCACAAAAATAAGTTAGGAATTAACTTTTAATTCAACGATGAAAACGACAATCACACTCGAAGTCGATCTGTCCGACAACGACGACGAAGCAGGGGGCATCACCGACAGACAGTTCGAGCTCGAACTGTTCGACAACAATGGTGACAACAATGGCGATTCTCTCTTTAATTAAAAAGAGAGAATAGTGGGAGTTGGTGATGATTTGGGGGAATTGATCGGAAATTAGGGTTTGTTGATTGAGGTGGAGATTGATGAATTTAGTGAAATTGATTATGGAATTCCATGATTTTAATCAAATTAACTAACCCTTGGAACAATCTTTGGTCCACTCATATAGATATGATTCTTATGATTTCTGCGTTTTGCCGCCTTTTCTGTTGGCGTGCCTTTTTGGCCAGTTGAGAAATGAGTGTGTGAATGATATAGCTGTAGAAAGATTTGAATTAGTTTGAAGATTATTATTAGGAAAGAAGATCAACATAGTAAAAGATACGAAAAAGAGTGTGTGAATGATATAAGGATTGGAGAAGTGATAGTGAAAAGTGGGTAGCTGATATATTGTATTAATGGCTGATAGTACGAATGTTCAAAGGTAAGGACTTGTTCAACTTGTTCTCCAGCTTCTTAATGGAGGATTATTACAATTATGAGAAATGAGTGTTGATCTTTTCTAAAGTTGTGTCTGCTTTTTACATGGCAAAGATATGTTCTTTGTCAAGCCTCCGATTTTGGAAAAAGATACATAATGGTTATGCCTAGATAATATCACCTAGATTTCGTCACTTACCTTGCTCTTATGAAGGCTTACACAGAGGAAATGAAGTATCGAGAGGCAGAACAACTCTAATATCCATGCAGGAATAGAGAATACAATGTATGTTTTCATTTCAATGTTTAACATCACAATAACAGCACAATAACATGCGGTAAAAAAAAAAGAGTAAAAAAAAATCATAGTAGTAAAAAAAAATCAAAGTGACACCGGAATAATATCACAATAACAGCAGAATAACAGTAGAATAACAGCAAAATAAAAAAGGAAAAAAATCACAAAAACAACGGAATAACATCACAATAACACCAGAATAACAGCATAATAACATGCGGGAAAAAAGAGTAAAAAAATCAAAGTAGTAAAAAAAATTCAAAGTAGTTAAAAAATTAAAGTGACAACGGAATATCACAATAACACCAGAATAACAGCACAATAACATGCGGTAAAAAAATCAAAGTAGTAAAAAAAATCAAAGTAGTAAAAAATCAGAGTGACACCGGAATAACATCACAATAACAGCAGAATAACAGCACAATAACAGCAGAATAACAGTAGAATAACAGCACAATAACACGTGGTAAAAAAAGAAAAAAAAAATCAAAGTCGTAAAAAAAATCAAAGTAACAGCAGAATAACATCACAATAACAGCGGAATAACAATAACAGCACAATAACATGTGGTAAAAAAAAGAGAAAAAAAAAACAAAATCGTGAAAGAAATCAAAGTAAAAAAAAAAAAGCACAATAACAACATAATAACACGAGGTAAAAAAAATAAGAGTAAAAAAATTTCAAGTAAAAAAAAAATTGGTACAAAAAGAAAAAAGAAAAAAAGGTAACATAATGAGAAAATTAGAGAAAAACATAAGAGAAAAAAAAATCAAAGTTGTAAAAAAAAAAGCATAATAACAAGAGGTAAAAAAAAAGAAAAAAAAATTAAAGTAAAAAAAAAGTAACATTAGAAAAAAGAGAAAATAAGTAAATGATAGTGGTTTTATATGACATGTAAGATTAGATCTTGGCCATTCATCTCTAATATAATCTAGTGGTTGAGATTTCAAAGTTCAAAACTCACAACTCACCATAAGAAACCAAACTCACAAGATCATATATATATATATATATATATATATATATATATATATATATATATATATATATATATATATATATATATATATATATAAATGGGATCAAGTGAGTCCTTTAATATAGGCGAGTCCCATGACTCCTAATATAAACCATTAGATTAGAAGAAAATCAATGGCTAAGATTAATTCTAAAAATAAAGAGGCAATATAAAACACACCAAACCCTAATTCCATTCATTTTACAATTCAACCTCCCACTTCTCTCTCTTCCTCCCTTTCTCTCTCCGCCTCTCTCATGCCTCACTCACCAACCAACCCTAAACACTACCCAACCACCACCGCAACACCTCTGTCCTCCGTTTCCGCCGACAACAACAACCACCACAACACCCCCGTCCTCTGTTTCCTCAGAATTACCGCCACCCTGCTCTCCCTTTGCCGCCTCCCTCCTGTCTACCGCATCCGGGTCGCGCAGCCTCAATTTTTTTTTCTTTTCTTTCCACGACTGGTATTGGTAGTGATGTCATGGGGGTTGTGGGCCAGGTCGCCGCCTTGTTGACTTTTTTTTTAAAATCTGTTAGTTGTGGTTTAATGGTGTCGTATTGGGCGGTGGTTAATGGTGGTGGCCGTGGATGTGAGTTAGATGGTGGTCGATTTATTTTTTTTCACTCTTTTTTGTAGTCTCCACTTCTTCTCACCCTTTTGTTGTTGTTGGATGTTTGTCGTGGTGGTGGTAGTTGTGTTTTAGCGTGGACAGTTATCCTTTCTCTTTTTTTTTTGTTTTTTTTTTGTTTTTAGATCTGAGTTAAGGACGTGGGGGTGGTGATATCGTGGTTGTTGTTGGTGGTGGAACATTTATGGGGACAGGAAAGGTGGTGATGTCGTGTACATCTCTTTTTTTTTTCTCTCAAATTGGTGGTCCGAGGTGGTGATGGTTGGTGGTCAGACGCGGTGGTCGTGGTGTTGTCGGGTGGTTGGAGGAGGTGAGGGTGGTGGTTGTAGGTGGTTATTACTATAAAGTTTCAGCGGCATGGATTAAAGTTACGCATATATGGACTAAAATTACGCTTAGATGGACAAAAGTTACGCTCTGATATGGACTAATTATACTCGCCAAAGACTTAAATTACATAAATTAAAATTAGTATAAAGTTACCCTCCAAAAAAAAAAAATAAAGTTTCAAAAATTATGACTAAAGTTACAATCGTAAAACATTAAAGTTACATTTATAAAATAATAAAATGAAATAAATTCAAATTTTTATATTAGAAATTGGTAAAAAAAATTAAAGTTTCAATTTTTAGCATTAAAGTTTCACTCGTAAAATATTAAAGTTATATTTAAAAATCAGTAAAATTAAATAAATTCAAATTTTTATATTAAAAATTGTTTAAAAAAATTAAAGTTTTAATATTTAGCATTAAAGTTTCACTCGTAAAACATTAAAGTTATATTTAAAAATCAGTAAAATTAAATAAATTCAAATTTTTATATTAAAAATTGTTTAAAAAAAATTAAAGTTTCAATTTTTAGCATTAAAGTTTTACTCGTAAAATACTAAAGTTATACTCAAAAATCGATTTTATATATTTAAAATAAAATTTTATAACATAAATTTAAATTTTTATTTATAAAATAACCTTAAATATTAAAGTTATAATTATAAAGAATTAAAGTTACACTCATAAATTAAAGTTTCATTTATAAAACATTAAAGTTTTCATCTTAAAATTTTAAAATCTCAACCATCCATCTTAGTAGATCAATGGCTAGGATTAAGACTTAGTGGACTCACCATTTTAGGTGGACTCATTTGAACTCATATATATATATATATATATATATATATATATATATATATATATATATATATATATATATATATATATATATATATATATATATATAAAAATTGTTTGGAAATGAAGCCACCTCTGACAAGACTCGTTTAGGGTTTGCTAGAGTGATGGTTGATGTTCCATTTGGTAAACCAATTTCGGATTGTGTGAAATTTATGGATGAAGATGGTGTGGTGGTGACTGCAAAGGTGGAGTTTGAGTGGAAACCCATCTTGTGCTCTCACTACAATGGGATTGGTTATGAAACAAAGCAATGTCGAAAGGGTAAAATAGTGGAGGTCACCAAAAAAGTGGTACAGCAGAAAAGGAAACAACAATGGAGACCAAAGGTGCCTGCTAAAGGGCCTACTCGTGTCCCTATACCTGTTGTTCCACCATCTCCTGTCACTGGGACCCCTACCATGGATGTTGTCACTCCCCTTGCAGTCTCAGTACCTATGGTTGAGAAACCTAATCAATTTGAGGTAACATGGGCAAGAAATGGAAAGTATCATATGGTTAATACTCCAGCACGTAATGTTATCAGACTTAGCAGGCAGGAAATTATGGATGCAGGTTTGAGTAATGTTAAATTTGGTTCCCATAGCTTCTTAGATTCCTTAAATAATGTTATCCCAAGAGATGGAATTGGGATAAATGGTAGCGCATTACCTCCCTCTGGGGTAATGTATAACTGAGGTTTTTGGAACATTAGAGGCATGAATAAACCAGCTAAACAAAATACTATTAAGTGGTTCTTACATCATCATCAGGTTGGGTTATTTGGGCTCCTTGAGACAAAGGTTAAACCTTTGTCTCTAAATGCAGTAAGAAATAGTTTGTGTAGCTCATGGTGTGTCTCTACTAATACTCAGTGCCACAAGGGTGGTAGGATTTGGATTCTCTGGAATCCTGCCATGTTTGATGTTCAGTTTATTGAGTACAATGCCCAATTTATTCATTTGGCAGTGAAGGATTTGGGGATTGATTATAATTTCTATATTACAATGGTCTATGCCTTTAATGGGACACAAGAGAGAAAAATTCTATGGAAAAAATTGTGTGGTTTCAAACAGGATATATCTGGGCCCTGGACAGTTTGTGGATATTTTAACACTGTCCTGGTACCTGCTGAAAGACTGGGGGGCAATTGTACTGATGAGGAGATGAAGGATTCAAAAATTATATAGATGAGTGTGAAGTTGCAGATTGTCTTGCTAGTGTATCTTTGTATACTTGGTGTAATAAACAGGAGCCTACTACTAAAGTATACAGTAGATTGGATAGAGTGCTTGTTAATCATGCTTGGTTGCAGGATAATGGGAATGTATATGCTCATTTCTATTGTGAGGGAGTCTTTGACCACACCCCATGTGTTATACAAAGCACTGTTGATGAAGTTAAGAAGTGAAGGAGCTTTAAATATTTTAACATGTGGAGCAAATCTAAAAATTTCCTTGAGTGTGTTAAGCATTATTGGCAGAAAGATGGGTATGGGACTAATATGTTTAATTTGGTCAAAAACCTTAAGAATTTAAAATGGCCTCTTAAAAAGTTGAATGCAACAGATTTCAATGATGCGGAGAACAATGTTAATAGAGCTCGGATGAATTTGGATTATATCCAAGGAAAATTGAGGAATGATCCACTTAATCCTGAGCTTATTCAACAAGAGTTGCAAGCTGCTAGTACTGTGACCATTCTTACTCAGGCTAGCCATGAGTATCTCATTCAAAAATCTAAGGCTATGTGGTTGGATAAGGGAGACAACAATACTAAATATTTTCATAGTCTGATTAAGAATAGGCAGGTGAGAAATAAGGTACTGAAAATTGAGGATATGAAGGGAAAGATGTGTGAAGATACTGATACAATCCAACATGCTTTTCTGAGCTTTTATGAGACTTTGTTGGGGACTTCTAACAGCACCAAAAAAATTTCCAAAAATGTTGTTCAGTTGGGGAGTGTTTGCACTAGTTATCATCATGCTCAGCTTCTTGCTCCAGTTACAAATGAGGAGATCAGACATGTCTTGTTTTCTATTCCCAAGCATAGAGCTGCTGGCCCTGATGGTTACTCTAGTTCTTTCTTCCAAGATGCCTGGGATGTGGTGGGTGAGTCTCTGTGTTCTGCTGTGCAGGATTTTTTTACAATGGCAAATTATTGAAGCAAGTTAACCATACTCTTATCACCCTGATCCCAAAAAATGGATATGCCTAAAATGTTACACAATATAGACCAATCTCTTGTTGTAATGTCACCTATAAGTGCATCTCTAAACTGTTGTGCAACAGATTGGCTAAGATTTTACCCCATATAATCAGTGATAATCAAGGGGGGTTCATCCAGGGCAGGAGTATAGTAGAGAATATCCTGATTTCCCAGGATGTGGTTAGATGCTACAATAAGAAAGCAGTATCATCTAGATTTATGTTGAAGGTTGGTCTTAAAAAAGCCTATGACTCTGTGAATAGGCTGTTTTTAGAACATATGATGTGTGCTTTGAATTTTCCACAACAATTCATAGATATGATAATGGAGTGTGTGGATACTGCTTCCTATTCTCTTGTTTTAAATGGTGAGATTTTTGGTCATTTTAAGGGGAAAAAAGGACTGAGGCAAGGTGACCCTTTGTCCCCTCTCCTTTTCACTATTGCCATGGAATATCTGAGTAGGGTTCTGAGCTATACTACTTATACTATGCCCTTCAGATTTCATCCCCTTTGTGCTAAGCTTAAACTTTGCCACCTAATGTTTGCAGATGATTTACTCTTATTCTCAGAGGGCGATGTTGGCTCCATTATGGTTCTACTTAGATCTTTTGCAACCTTTTCCTGTGCTTCAGGTTGCAGACTAATTCTTATTTTAATGGAGTTTTAACTAGTGTGAAGGAGGATATTTTGCAGGCCACTGGTTTTCTTAAAGGACAATTGCCTTTTAGGTATTTGGGAGTGCCAATTACGTGTGGCAAAATGAAGAAATATGATTGCAATATCCTCATTGAGAAGATGATCAGCAGAATCAGGAGCTTTGGATCTAAGAAGTTGTCTTATGCAGGTCGCCTTATTCTGGTTAATTCTGTACTCTCTTCAATATATAGCTACTGGAGTAATATCTTCATTATTCCCACGAGGGTTTTAAATAAAATAAACTCTATTTGTCGAAATTATCTCTGGGATGGGAATGCTGAGTTTATGAAGGTGCCTAAAGTAAGCTGGGATAAGGTTTGTGCTCCCAAGCAAGAAGGTGGATTAGGCATTAGAGACAGTCAAGCTTGGAATGTAGCAACAATTGGTAAGCTAGTATGGTGGATCTACTATAGTCCTGATAGGCTTTGGGTTAAGTAGATCAGTCAGATATACTTAAAAGGTGTCCATTGGTCTGAGTACACTCCTAGTGGTGATATCAACTGGGGTTGGAAAAGTGTGTGTCGTGTGGGAGATAAATTGGCAACTGGTTACACTGGTGATCAATGGAGTTTGGACAGTAAAGGGTATACTGTCAGCAGTGGATATGATTTACCGAGGAAGAAATTCCAAGTGGTGCATTGGCATCCATACATTTGGAATGGTTGGTGCTTACCTAAGCATCAATTCATGGGATGACTAATAGCTCGAGAAGCAATGGTCCTCAAGGATAGAATCTATAGATTGGGTGTAGCCCCTGATGACTACTGCTTGATCTGTGGTATTGCTCATACTCACTTGTTCCAGGAGTGTGCTTACAACAAACTGATCTTTGAAGAAATGGCCAGGTTGTGTGGTGTCATTTTCCCTTAGCTTCTACTAATTTCATTTAGTGGATTGGACTAAGTCAGATTTCTACCTTGAAGAAAGGAGTGATATTGTGTTTGCTTCTTGCTGCACAATATCATATTTGGATGCAAAGGAATAAGGCTCGAGTGGATGGTTGTATCATGAGACCTGATTTTCTTTGTCAGCAGATAAAACGAGAAGCTAAAGTTTGGTTGCAGGCTAAAGTCAAGCAGATTGGCACGATTAGGGATTAACAATGGCTTACTACCTTGCAAATGTCTTTGTAAAACATCTATTTCGTTAGGTGTTGAGAATTGTATGTATTGGAAATCGTAGCTTGTAATAGCTATTTTGAGCTTAATGGAAATTTACATTTCACCAAAAAAAAAAAAAAAATTGTTTGAAAAGTTGCAATTTTTTGCTAAAATAAATGATATATTTACAAATACAGTAACTAGTAAATCAACAAGGCAATATTACTTAAAAACAAGTCGGTTGGTGGTTACAAGTTGGTAAATTAAAAAGAAAAGATTACCTCTACATAATTCATAGTTGAGTTAAACAATGTGGGAAGTGCCCGACTCCCAACATGTACGTCCCCCTCGACTGAAAGATGCTCATATCGAACTTCAATTTGTGGAATCTCAATTCCTACTCTGTAACACATACATTTTTATATAATACTTTAAATTTCAGTTCAATTAAGATGAAAATAATCAAATTAAGTAAGATATTAAAATTTAATTCGATTAAAATGAGGATAATCAAACTAATTAAGATAATAATGATTATGGAAAATATGAAAATAATTGCATATCTATGACTTATGGGAGTGTTTAATTAGCTAGATATAATAGCCATTAGCTTTCTTAATAAATCGCTATTTTGCCTCACCTCATTTTCATTATTTCTATTAAATGGTAGTCTCCATATCTATTCCATTGCAATATCAACATCACTTATTTAAATAAAACACGACGTCACGACCTTACCATCACTTTCTTTGCGGCCAACCTAATCTAGTATCTAGAACAACGGAAGTTACATATTTCATCCGTGTCAATACTTTATTTATTTTTTATTTTTAGATTTTATAAGGAGAATTGTAATTATAGGTAAACAAATAAATGAAATAGGCGGAATAATATTTTACGTTTAAAGAAAAAAAACATCTATATTATTTCTTTGAAAAGACTACGGATTATTATCCTTAATAAACGGTTAGTAATAATTCAAACAACTAACAAATTTCAGTGTTGTTGTTGCTAATGTTGTTTTTCATAGTATTGAATAATACTCCGTATAATTAGTGATGAATTTACAATTACACCTCGATCACTCAAAACCTCATTACTATATATAACATGTCACTAGTATCGAAGTTGACAAAACATAATTATATAAGAAATGATCAAACTTAATTAATTATTATTATTATTAAATTTTAATAATAAAAAAAAAAGACGAAAAGAAAATTACTGGTCAATGCGGTGTCTAAGCCTTCGGAGAAAGGTTTCATTATCCTGATCAACGACTTTGAGTATACTTTCGACTAATACCTTCCTTTCTGATCTTCCTAATTTCTTAACATCAATTTGATTACTCATTATATTCCCATCTTGATACACCCTTTTCAACACCCCTTTCCTCATCCTTTCAAATGTCGGTAGTCGCTCGATAGCCGCCCACCGCAGCTCCTCTTCCTCTTCTTCCTCCGCCCTTCTGCTTCCAAACACATCATCTCCTGCTCTTACTACTTCCCTGAAACTTCCCCCCGGGATCGGGATGCTCCTCCTACTACTTATGCTGCCTATTTCGTCCCCCATCATAGTTTATTACAAGTTTACAAGTTTAGACCTTGGAAGTGCTAGCTTTTTGCTTTGCACTTTGCAGGGTTTTCAAGTTTCATGCCCCACGTAAAAATATTTGTCAATTGTAACATGAAAAAAATGAAACTTGGCTTTACCTGAAATAATGAGCTAGGATATATGAAGCTAATAAGGGATTAATAATAAAATTAAAAGGTTCAAGATTATGAAATGCATGGTGGCCTGGTGTTTAATTTAGCGGATCATATGGCAACAAGGACTTAATGAATTAATAATAAAGATCAAAATATGATCTCATAGGAGTTGATGCCAGCTTATTGTGGTTTGCCAAATGTAGAAGAACTTGTCTTATACTTCACCATATATTATATACATGCAACGGAATAGAGTGGAAGATCGTGTGCACATGGTGAGTTGAATGTATAGTTGTACAAAGGGCTCGTCAAACCTCAGGCCCCGCCCGGCCCGGTACCTCGGGTCTTTTCTTAACCCAATCGGCATGGTCCGTGCCTAGCTTGGCCTGACCCGATCAGACAAAAACTAGGGTTGGATCCGGGTCGAGCAAATCCAACTAGGCCTTCCGTAGATCCGTTCTCAACCCCTAAACCCCTGCGCATTCCAAGTATACCTCCACCATGCCTGACCCGGCCCAGCCTATGTTGACCCGCCCCTACCCCGGGCCGTTTTCGGTCCGCCTAGCCAAGCCCGACACGGCCCCACCCGAATGTTTAACCAGACCTAGTTGTACATTGGATTGAGTAAAATCATATACCCTACCCTCCGCTAATACATACGGTTTTAAAAATCAGATGGGATATACGATTTTTACAAGTTTATCGACATGGAACCAACCCGGTTTAATCGTATATATACTTGGTTTTCATATATCTAGTCTTTTCATATATCGTATTTTCGTTACGAGGATAATGATTCTGGATGCTCATA
Source organism: Silene latifolia (assembly GCF_048544455.1). NCBI lineage: Eukaryota > Viridiplantae > Streptophyta > Magnoliopsida > Caryophyllales > Caryophyllaceae > Silene > Silene latifolia. Next base: position 72,668,935 of record NC_133532.1, on the reverse strand, counting down.
TATTTTTATTCCTTACAAATGTTAGTAAATTAATAATCCAAATTTTAGCAAAATTTGATTTTAGCATGTGTTTGGCCAAACAATCATTTTTAATAAAGTTAAAACGTGAAATAGAAGCACCAAATTTTAGTATGCACAAGTCAGGCCAACAGCCAAAGAGTCAAATTTGAGAGTTAGAAATAAAATTACCAATTTGGCGCTTTTAGCTTTTACTTTCATTTTTTGAGATTTTTAATATATACTTTCTCCGTCTCGGTCAATTGCTATCCTTTGGTTTTGACACAAAGATCAAGGAAAGAGGAGGGAGCCAATTATTAGATGACACATGGACCAAATTGAGTGTGAACGATCAAATTGCTCATCAAATGCATTCCTAAAATAAAAAGGACAACAATTGATTGAAACACCCCAAAATGGAATAGGAGAACAAATGACCGGAACGAAGGGAGTAAATGACAAATTTGATTTTTTTAAACGTGTCAATAAAATAAAATAAGTACTTATTTATTCATATTTTTCCATTTTCTACAAATCATGACCCATCTTGATATATACTTTTAAACATAAATTTTTCATTTTCCATTTGCTCAAGTAAAAGATCTCTTTTTGAAAAGTAATTTTGTAAGCAATTGGTCTCCCTTGTGACGGGTTACCATTTGTGACGGATATTTTGTGAGTTAAAATGGTTACAAAATGGGTTAGTGGAAAAAGGGGACCACATGAATAGTGTTGCAGAGAGAGAAAAAGTGGGTACTTTGTGAGGTAAAATGGTATCCGTCACTCAAGAGTGACGGATATGTGCCGTCACAAACAAGAATTTGTGTTTTGTAAGACGGTAGGCCAAATACCTACAATTTTATCAAGAAGTAACTTATTACAAAACTGATTTTAAAATCACAAACAAATTTCCTAAAGTGAGGCCAAACATGCTCTTATTTATGTTGAAAAATATCGGTGATGTAATATTAAATCAAGTTTGCAATAATGCACCCCCACAGGTGATATTAGCTGGGGGTGGAAATGTATCTGCAAAGCTAGGGATCATCTGGCTTCTGGTTACTCTTATGGGCAGTGGACATTGGACAGTAAAGGTTACTCGGTGAGCAGTGGTTATGAGATGCTGAGACAAAAATTTCAGACTGTACAGTGGCATCAGAATGTGTAGAACTCTTGGTGTATGCCTAAACATCAGTTTACGGGCTGGCTAATTGCAAGGAATGCCATGCTCTTGAAGGACAAGTTGTTTGCATTACATATTGCAGAAGATGATACATGCTTGCTGTGTTGGAATGCGTCTGAGACTCATGAGCATTTGTTTCACAGTTGTGAGTATAGCAGACAAGTATATGGGGAACTAGCTAAACGATGTGGCATTTCATTACCAGTTGGGAATGCTCTTATTTGGCTGGGAAGCTGTCAAGTGTCCAATTTGAAGAAGGGGGTACTGTTGTGTGCTTTTATGGCTGCTCAGTATCATCTTTGGATGCAACGGAACAAAGCAAGGATTGAAGGTTGTCTAATTAGACCTGAAATTCTTAGTAGTTTGATTTTTCAGGAAATCAAGCTGTGGGTGCACACTAGACTTAGTTCAGCCATCATTATTAGTGACAAACAATGGCTTGCTAGTTTGCAATTGTTAGTGTAATGACCTTCAAGGTTGTTGTAATTGTTTGTTAAAATTGTAGCTTGTAATAGCTGTTTTGTGCTTAATGGAAGATTTACATTTCACCAAAAAAAAAAAGTTTGCAATAATGAAATACAATCTTTTTGTAAATATTTTGAAGATCACGGCGACCGTGAAGCTATACTAAATGTAATTAGAGAGATTAAGCGTCATCACCGAACATAATAAACTTACATTTAGTATATAAGTATTGATGTTTTAAACGTTTTTATTTCTAATTATACAAATTTGTTGAAATGGCTACTTACATAAAATCATTCTTTTTCTTGCTATATATTTATACTTCAGTCCCTTCTTAAGAGTCCACAAATGCATTTTGGGAGCCAATGTTTTAATATAGCGTAAATAAGTACTTCCTCTGTCTTGGTAAATTGTATATCTATTTCATATTTTAATATTTAAGTGTCTCATTCATTTGTTTATGTTTCTATATTATGAATGTTATTGAAGGCTATCTTGATCATGCACATAACCTATTGTCCACTTGTCATTCAATCACAATATCAATAAATGGTTCTCTCATCTTTTCTTGGTTTTTGTGGCAAAACTAAAAATAAACAAATGACCGGACTGAAGGATTAATAAATAAATTATAAATGATTACAATGTAACTAATGTAGATCCCGCGGAAATGCGCGGTAAATATAGACCTTTTAATTTTTACTGTATTAGTTATAGAATTTAGATTTATATCTCACGAATTTTTATAGAAAATAATTAATATTAAAATAAATCAAAAGAATTGAATAATTCCACGAATTGTGTTTTTTATGAAAATATTTTAACTACCTCAAATTATTTTAATAAATTCTTTTTTCATCACGAAGTTAATATTAGGAGATACAATTTATATGTATAGATTATTTTAAATGGAAAATTAGTTTAATAAATGAAAATCTAATTTGTTTCCATATATAAGGTTGGGCACTTTGGAGGGGAAACTTTAGAGAAATTTTCTCTTTTAGTATATGAGAGGATTTATACTTTTTAAATTTGCACTTCATTAATATTTATCAGTTCACTCCATTGTATGTTGTGATTTTTTTTAGTGCATTTGTTTTTTGTCACGAAGATAATACTAATCATGTGTCAAGTTATATTTTAAATGGAAAATTAGTTTAATAAATGAAAATCTAATTTATTTCAATATATAAGCTTGAGCACTTTGGAGGGAAACTTTAGAGAAGTTTTCTCTTAGTATATATATGGGAGGATTTATACTTTTTAAATTTGCACCTCATTAATATTTATGAGTTCACTCCATTGTATTTTGATATGAAATCAAAAAATTTAAAACGGAAAACCAATAAAAAAAATTATTTAAGTTGTGATTTTTTTAATGCATTTATTTTTTGTCACGAAACTAATAGTAAGAATGTGTCAAGTTATATATTCTCTACAGTAATAATTATTGCATTACTGAAAATTTTAGCAACTTATAGTTTATAATTTAATGAAAAAAAATCATAATTATGAATTTATTTAAAAAATTAGAGTTTATTTATAAGAATATATTTATAGAAAAGATAATAATGTAATGAAAGAAAATTATACTTATTACCTTATTTAGCTAGATGCTTTTTGGAAGGAAAACTAAGAGAATTTTTATTCTCTTAGTAGTAGGGGGATGTCAAATTATTAAAATTTCTTATAAAACCTTGTTTTGTAAAAATATATATCAAAAAAACTTTACATGAATACCAAAAATCATGGTCAAATTATTGCACTGGAGACCATGCAAAAGCAATATAGAAGATTATTGTAATGTGTAGAAATTATTTATATCTGACATATTTTATATACGCAATTGCTAAATTCAACACGCCATTTTACTCAGGCTTAGCTTATTTAAAAGTCTTATCAAAATTTAAATAACACTGGGTATAATGTATATATATACAACCAAATCATTAATTGTAGACTTTAAAACGATTTTATTTGAGTGTTATGAAGTATTTAACTCTATAATAAGGCTATTTTATTATTATTATTATTTATTTGTTTTTGCGAAAGCCGACACCAACTCACAAAAGGGCGACTTGCTAGGCATGTCATAACTCTAAGCTCATTGACAACGCAGTATAGAGAGTCGAAGCAACCGACCAGACAAGGAAGATTAACTAACACATAATCCGGAGTTGGATTTTATTCGTTTTAGCCTCCTTATTTTATGGAGACTCGGCCTTCACTTGTTACTAATTTATACCATTAACTATTTATGATGATCATAAATAGAGAGACATTTTTTTACTAAGTTATCGAAAGATTACTTTTATATTTATTAAAATTTTTGTTTTTATTATCATCATGTAATAATATTTAACTTATTTTAAGTTTAAGATTAATATAATCTATTTTAAGCAAGATTTACTGGTATATTATTGCTTCTGTGCCACTAGGTTGGTAGCCCTACTATTCTATGTCATGGCTGACGGTACTGTTTCCCAAACCTGATATAATCACTTACGTTACACTTGTAGTATCATTTATGTAGATGTCCTTCGTTTAGTCGATAGATTACTGATAAGTACTCCCTTTGTATCCGTTATTTGTATATCTTTAACCTTTCGATAGATTATGTAAATGATCAGATTATCCTTTAAAAACATTTCCAATATAGAAAGATATACAATTATACACACATAAAAATATGAAATAAGTAAATAAATGACGTGATGGAGTAAATACTCAAAATAGTACTTTATGAAATGAGTTGATAGAGTTAAAAATCCGATTAGAATTAAATCTCTCATAGTTTGACTATAAAAAATAGTTTGTATAATTAGAGAGTCTAATGTTCCTATCTGTAGACGTAATAACATAATTGTTTTTTTAGGCAACAATGATAACATAATTGTTCATGAAAAGAACTTGGGTCAAATAACCGATAAATAGCCAGCTCAAGGAGGATTGAGTTTGAGATTGGCCAGTGAATATTTCCTTCAGGGCGATATTTTTTCTTTAGTTCTACTAACCGCACTTATGCTGTGAGTAAAAATCGAATCCCTAGCTTCATCGTTTATTCACTCATTTCTAATTTAAGTTGATGTTACGTAATTTTCTGTTTAACACGAAGTAATCTTTAAACCGAAAGATCTTATATTATTATTTTTTTTTTTGGGAAAAGTTAAGTATATTGAATCAAAGAATAATCAGAGTTTTACAACCGTCCATATACATTCTGATGAGGCTGTCACAACCCTATCAAAAATAAAACCAACCGGCTATAACTAATGCAGTAGAGGTAAGTCGGGTATCGTATCCACAGGGAGGCGATCACTATCTACTTGTTATCTAGTCTGTCTACAGTCACAAAGTGGGGGTTTGAGTTGTTTTGACTAAACTAATGAACTGAAATAAAGACAATAGAAGTAGAAGCAATTAAAATAGCAAGAGTCAAAAGGATTGAGAGAAAATAGAGAGAGAGAGATGCGAGGATGTCGGTTCACTATGATATTAAACAAATAAGCTAAAGGTAGGTAAGTCGGTCTGATTTGAGAAGGGTAGTGAAAAGGTCCTTCCGGTCCGCTATCCGCCCTAAAATACTACTAACTTAGCTTCCGCCCTCATTAGAGCAGTCTATTGTTCATAGCAGGTCTGTTCATTCCAATCTTCCGATCTAGGTCTGAAATTAACCGGATTAATTACTTCAGTTGCATGCATTCAACCTAATAATTACAGTTATATTGTTATAAAACAATTCTCACAATAAAACCTCCTAATCCAATTAAAGCATCATTGGTTCACTATCATGGCTCCGCTAATCCTAACATTAGAAGATTAGCTACGCATGCTGGTAAATAAAGCAATAACAATAAATGAACCAATGATAAACATAGTATAAAGATGTGCAAAAGGAATTAAATTAAAAAGAGAGTGTAAAGAAAGATTACACAAAACGAGATCCGGAAATATAGAGAGGAGAGTAGCGTTGAATAGAACGAAAGGGTTCAAAAAGAGAGAGTGAAAGAGATGCCTAAACCTAATGACGTCTTTCCTTTATATAGGAAAGATATTTATTTACAACACGCAACCTAAGAGAATAAAATAAATAAGTTCACGCGATAAAATCTCGCGTTCAGATAGAAAAGTAGTCGATCGAGCAATTTGATTCTTCTCGATCGAACTACTTCATAGCAAAACCTCTCGATCGAGTACATGAATTACTCGACCGAGGACCTCCAATTAAGCACCTCTCGATCGAACAAAGCAGGTGTTCGATCGAGGACTGTTCATCACCTAAAAGGTTTCGATCAAGTGACATGGTCAGCAAAAGCTCTCGATCGATCAACTACCACTGCACCAGCTCATTTAGACGTTGAATTGCTTCCAAGACGACTTCACGCTTCTCGAGGCAGTAGTAATTCCGCTCCCATTCTTCCATCTCCATAAATGCAAGCTAAAGGGGCAATGAAAGGCATGATTCCGCTACTTTCAGATCCATTCCTCCAATTAAAGCCAAACGAACCAAAGTAGACTATTCAGGGCATTTCGTAATATAAAACTACGAGAATCGCATAGAAATACGTGCATAAGAGGCTTAAAAAGACTATATAAAATGCACGTATCACATTCTACAAACAAGAAAAAATCGACAACACAATTACAGAGTATTGATCCAGGTCTGATCCTTCCTGCTGAGAATGCTATAGTTCTTCTTTAAGCACCTGCTTTTGATGCTTCCCAGTACATGTTCCACAATAGTACTCGGGCTCCTTACATAACCATGCACCCTAGCTTCATTTCTTACCTTCCAAATCTCATACATAAGAGATATATGGCATGCTCCTATAAATCGTTTCTGCAATTTAGTAGCAGTACGACCATCAGAGTACCATCCAACCAGGTCCTGCAATCTAATTCTGACTCTCAACCTCTGCTGAAGAATAGTGCTGCAAGTCCGAGTAAAAGCACACTCAATAAACAAAGGCTGATGAGTTTCAGGCTGCACTCCACAAATCTCACAATCAACTGTAACTGGTACCCCCATCCTCAAAAGTCTGTCTTTGGTCAATAGCTTAGAATGCATAATAGCCCAATAGATAAATGCACATTTAGGCACATTGAGAGAATTCCAGCACAGGTATCTCCATTGCACCTTAGATTGTCGATTTCTAAGGCAATCATATCCATCAGCCACATTGTAAGACACATCAGTATTATGCCATCTATTGTTGGTATAGGCTTGCTTAAAAAGTTGCATTATGTAATTAATTCGCCTCCATGACCAGCTATTGTCAAGAGGTGCTTTGTAATCCGTCCAATTCTTGCCTTTTGATACCCGTCGTTGTGAGTACCAAAAATAATATTTATAATTTCCAACTACAACTATAGACAACGGTAGCAGGGTCGAACCACAGAGAGGCAGATGTAATTATTAGTTGTCTAATTTCAGTTTAAGGTAACAGTATGTGGGGATTGAGTTGATTTGGTCTATAGCTAAAACAATAAAAGTAAAATAAACTAAACAGTAGATAAAATCAAGGATTAAAAGGGTGCAAGGATGGTCGGTTCACTATAGTTTCGGCGGTAGTAAACTAGGTAGGTCTAAAACAATCATGTGAGACGGGAAAATAAGAGGTCCTTCCGGTCCACTCTCAGAGGTAGCATCTTTCGATCTCGCTACAGGTCCCTAATACCACTAATACTAACTTTCGTCCTGAAAAGTGATTTAAAAGTGTAAATTAAGTCATCTTTCGATCTCATTAATCTAGTCGTCTTAATTAGGTAGTCTATTTCCCTTCCCTATCTTTCGATCTTATTGGGTCGGTCAAATACTAAGCATCTAACTAGTCGCATGCATTCGATTCGTCAAACATAGAAATTTAATTAATTAAGTCGAAGGTAATCTCACGAGGCCAGTCGATCGACCAGGTAGGGCAGTCGATCGACCAACATGCGATTTCAAGTCTTCCTAATTCTAATGCCGCCTACACTACAATTCCCCTACATCCTAGCACAATGAATTTAGCTACTCATACTAGGAATAACAACAACAATAAAATTGACTAATAAAACAGTAGGATTCATGATTAAAACAACTAAATAACGATTAACATAAAAACAATAATTCGGCTTTAGGAGACTAGTCTAGCAATTCTATACTGCGAATGAAATAAAGCAATAAACCGAAAATAAGAGCAGGATAGTACCGAATGAAATTGAGAAGGAAGATCCGAAAACCGAATTGTATTGACTACCCAACAATATTAAGAACCCTAACGAATTTATGATAAAGCTAATGAAAACTGAATGAAACTGAATGTATAAAACTCGATGATTGTATCTGTAAACTAGGTTACGTTATAAAGGAAAAGTACGCAACTCTTCTCCCTAAACCTAGAACACATTGGGCTTTCTATTCCTCGTTCTATTGATTCACGTCATAGTAGCGGCTTGGTCGATCGACCACTGAAGCCGGTCGATCGACTGGGCATACTGAACAGTAGCTTCTGTTTGCCGTGGGTTGGTCGATCGACCAAGAAGGCCGGTCGATCGACTGGTTTAGCTGATAGTCCGCTTCTAACTTCTCGTGGATTTGTCTTTCGGGCCTCGAAATGCGCACCAAGCTCGTTCCTTGAGTAAATACTTCACGTCAAATGCTATGCAAGATACTCGGGGACGGATTTAGCTCAATATCTACTCATTTCCGCATAAATCTGCAATATTACATAAAAATAGGAAAGTAGACGAAATGGGGCAAATAGTAGCATAAAACTACACAATTGAGCTCTGAAATGCGTGTAAAATTGGGTGTAAAACATTATATTTAGGACACGCATCAAACTTCCCCAAACCAAACCCTTACTTGTCCCCAAGCAAGAACTAGACTCGATCTAAAGGAACGAGTTCAATCTCAGAGCAAAATGCAATTGAATAGCCTAAACCAATTTAATGCAAAATTAACAATCAATCAGTAACGTGAATCATGCAAACGAGTTATGGAGTCGTTAAAAACTGCTGAACCGTCAACTATGGAGACTCATCAAATTGGACTCTCACGGGTCGCTCAAATCACTCAATAAATTTAGGTGAATATATGTGAAAGATAGAAAGAATTCATTTTGTTAGTGACACTCACCTAACTACGACCTATAAGAACATGCCTGCAATATAATATGAAAGTAATCTCTACAACCGTACATATGCATTCCAACTGAACAAATGACCATGACACATGCCGAGGTATATATGGGATATGTGAGGTAATGGGCAGAAAAGGCAAAACATTTATGGGAATGTGGGGTACAGGTGATCAAGCTAGTACCGTAACAAAACCATATGACAATATCCACTTCTTGCTCAAACTTCAATCCACACGGTGTTATAGCAAGCACAAAACTCACAATCTCCGAAATAATCAACTCCCCATAAGGTACAAATGAAACATGGGAGCAAAAATCGCCATTTGAATAAAGACTTGAATCATGCGAATTGATTTTTCTTTTTCTCTTCTCGGGTCCCAGTCGATCGACCAATTATGCCAGTCGATCGACTGCCTCTACAGTACAACACTCTTTCTTTTTCTTTTTCGAATCATTTTTTTTTGTTCCTTTCTTTCTTTCCTTTTTCCATCTTTCCATCTTCATCTCAGAATGAGCATATGCTACCAAAAACGAAGTAACAATCCCAAAAACATAAACTACTAGCTTGACAAGGGCAGGCTAAATGTAGGATGTAGTAATGGGACAAAAAGGCTATTTTTGGCAGTGTGGAGCTTATGGGTAAAATGAATAAAGGAAGAGCTCTACCACATGTGTCAACTAACCACAAACCGAATGCATACAGGTATTAAGCAGATTAAGTTCATATTTATGCACATTTATGTAACATGTCTCATAAGGAGTACTACTCACAATCCTAGATAAATCGGTCATAGATGTCACCAGTTATAGGCTCTAATCCTCAGAAAATATGATGTAGTTTGCCAAAAATGAAAGTCAAGTCTAAGGTCCAGCAAAATAATTTAACGAAAACTCGTAGACTATGCATATATGATTCTACTAATAACATGTCAATTATCAAGGCTTAGGCAAAAACAGATGCCAATGCAATGTCATCATTGAAATACTACCGTTCCGACTCAACCTATATGCTAAAATAAACGTGCATTTGTTGAAATTTTTGAAATTTTGGTGTATATAAAGGAATTAAACAACAATGCAAACTGAAATGTAAACGTGAATGCAAAAACATATGTAATGCAACGCAAAACCCTTCCCCAAACCAAATCACACAATGTCCCCATTGTGCAAAATCATGTAATGAAATAAAAGGGAAACGGGAATTTGCGATAAAATTAAGTAAACAAAACATGAAGTGAAGACAAGGAGACTCACAAGACTTTAAGCGCAGCAAAAGGAAACCTCCCCAAACCAGCGTGAGCTAGGAGGTTTCTGTAGCTAGCAGTGCTACCAATAAGTACCTGAAAAGACAACAATACCACGCATAAAACCGAGAAAGCAATGTTGAAGGGGTAATTATGTGCAAAATTAAGAAAATGGAAGAAATCAGATATATGACGGAAAATAAAGTGGAGTAGAAAACTCCCTTAATTCCGCAAATCGACCAAACACAGCAGGGGAGTGATCGTAAACAGGTATAGCAGCGTCCTCGGTCGATCGACCACATTACCCAGTCGATCGACCAATGTGTCAGGAACAGAAGCTCCTGGAACTGTGCAGCTCAGTCGATCGACCATAAGGGTCAGTCGATCGACTGGAATAACTGCTGTAACTTTCTGATTTCTTCGAATTAGCTCAATAACTTGAGCTAATGAGGTCTAAAAACCTGCAAATGCACAATAATACGCGCCCAAAATTACGCAAAACCCAAAGCAATTGACTAAAGTATTTAAAATCCTAAGCAAAGTTAAAATGCGAAGTCTCGCGCACACAAAAGCAATAAATAAAAAGGTTCAACGAAAGCAAATAAAATGTATAGTTTGTGAAAAAGTCTCAATCAACTAATAGTTGATCAAGAATGGCCATGGAATGGCCCACTTGACTGGCTTCTGGCTACAAGAGGTAGCCTCAACAGTGCTCATCTTCTCAGCTGCACTTGTCTCAGCAGAACTCAACGGATCAACATGTCAGACATCTTCCCATTCAATGACCTCTTCGGACTCGTCGGAATCCAGATCAGACTCCGTTGCTTTGACTGGCCCATCTTCGGGCTCCTCATCCGTGCCATAGCTAAGGCATCCTAGACCGCCTCTTTGAATGATTGGCTCCTTCACAGCTGAAGCAACATGTGGCTCTTCCTTCCTCAAACCAGCTCCTGCAATATCTAAAACAGAAGAATTTTCCTCCACTTTGCTCCCAGTCTGGGGCGGAGGTGTCACAACAGGAGTAGGGGTAGAGATAGGCATATCAGGAAGCACAAAATAAGATTTCTTTTCAGAAACCGTATTGCAAGTGACAGGCCACATGGGGTCTTTCTTCCTAGCTGTATGGGCAAAGACAATGGAATGCTTCCCTACCTTAAAGGTCAAAGTACCCGAACCAACATCAATAACTGCACCAGCATTGTGCATGAATGGTCTACCCAAAATAATAGTAATGTGGGCATCTTCGGGCATATCGAGTACCACAAAGTCAACAGGGAAGAAAAACTTCCCTATTTGCACGGGGATGTCCTCTAAGACTCCTATTGGCTGGACCGCAGAGCGATCAGCCATCTGTACTGTCATGTTGGTTACTGCAGACCTAGTCAATTTGAGCTTCCTAGCAAGACTTAAGGGCATTACACTAATACTGGCTCCTAGGTCACATAAGGCTTTCTCTATAGGAAATGTGCCAATATTATATGGGACAGAAAAACTACCCGGGTCTTCTAGCTTAAGGGGTGCAGTATGGCTCAAATAAGAACATGACTCTTCAGTTAGTGCGACAGTATGCACAGTTTCAAGTGACTTCTTTTTAGATAAGAGTTGTTTCATGAATTTTGTGTAAGCAGGCACTTGATTGACTAATTCGAGGAAAGGAACTTGCACATTTAAACTACGAATAACCTTTTCAAACTTATTAAATGATACCCGTTCCTTTGTCGGCACTAATCTCTCCGGGTAGGGGGCTGAAAGTAGCAACTTAGCCCTCTCCTCTAAATCTCTCATGCCGGCATCAGTGGACTTAGGCTGGAAGTCCACGACCTTCTCCTTGTTGTAGCTTGTCCCTTCTTCAGACTGTCTCAAATGTGAACCATTAATCGACAAATGGTCGTACTTTGGAACCGGAACGGACCCATCAGCAGTCGGGTCTGTCCTCAATATTTTCGGGGCAGTAGTACCCTGAAACAAGTGGTCCCTCAAGTTATCGGCCATCGGAGGACGAAAAGAATCACTATCAGCAGCACTGTCAGTCGATCGACCAGGTTGGTCAGTCGATCGACTGACCTCTACAGGAACAGTAGCTTCTGGTTGTCGCGGACCAGCCGATCGACTAGGTATGTCAGTCGATCGACTGACATACCTTCTGATAGTCTTTTTCTTGATTTTATTCGTCGCTACCTTCTCTTTGCTCGGTTCCGCCTCATCTTTTCCAGTGGCATCCTCAGCCATAGCGGGCCCATCAAGGGTAGACCCACTCCTCAAGGTGATTGCATTTAAGGTTTCCTTTTGATCAGTTTGAGTCGATAAATGTCCCGGAGCTCGAGTTGTGTTCTTGCTTGCCAATTGGGCAATTTGGCTTTCTAGCATCTTCATCCCGGCCTCTATAGCTTGGGATTCCTTCAGCAACATATTCTTCAACTCATTGAAATCAGAACCTTGGGCTTGTTGCGGCTGCTGTGGGACATACAGCGGCTTTTGGTACTGTTGTTACTTATGAGGGGGCACATAGTTCTGCTGCTGCTGCTGCTGTGGAGGTTGAGTCGGATGCAAGACATTTTGGCTACTCCACCTCAAGTTTGGGTGGACATTCGGCTCATAGTATGTGTTTGTCTGCCTATAATGTTGAAAGGCAGCACAAGACTCAAAGGGACTAGGACAATTGTCTGAATCATGTCTCTCAGCTCCACATCTTTTACAGACGAAAGGACCGTCTGAAACAGCATTTACATGGTAAATCCCTCCTTTGGAAGCTCCTTCCAACTCGTACTTGTCAAATATGGCCGTGAGAGCTTCTAATGCAGCTAAAGAAGGAGATTCAGCAGCTCTCCTTTGATTTCCCCGGGAATTCCCATACTCAGCTTTGTGGGTGGCCAAGTCATCAATGATCTTCCACCCCTTAGTCTCCCCCGTATTCTCCTGGAATCTGCCATTAGCTGTCGCATCCAGGATAGCCCTCTGATCGTCATAGAGCCCATTGTAGAACTGATTGCATAGGCTCCACTTCTCATACCCATGATGCGGAATGGTTCGCACTAGCTTCTTGAAACGGACCCATGCCTCATGAAAGTTCTCATCCGGCCCCTGTTTGAAGCTCGTGATTTGAGCTCTAATAGCATTCGTCTTCGAGGCAGAAAAGTACTTCTTGTAGAATGCCAAGGCCAAAGAATTCCAGTCGGTGATCCCATTAGCAGCTCGGTCCGGATCTCTCGCCACTCCCTTGCGAAAGATCGCGGAGTGAGAATATAAACATAGTCTCCTTTATCTGGTCCTGGGTCACACCGGCCGGCGGGGGTATAGAGCAGCAATAATCAATGAATATCTCCATATGCTTGGCTGCATCTTCATTTGCAGCTCCCCCAAATTGGTTCCTCTCAACCAAGTTGATATAAGAAGGCTTTGGTTCAAATTTCCTATCAGCTCCCGGTAATTCGAACCCCTTGTATAGATTTGCAGCTGTCGGCTCAGAGTGACTTGCTATAGTTGCTTCTTCAGCCATGACTGGAAATTCCGGAGATGTGACTGTCTCAGCTGAAGAAGTGGAAATGGGTGATGAAGGTGGATCCTCCTCGTATAGCTCGTTCTCGTAGTAACTAGACAGAGTACTCAGCTCTTCCTCTGTCGGCAATATCCTAGATGATCGTCTCAACTCACGCAAGGTCTTCTCAATCTCAGGATTGAAAGGTACTAATTCACCACCCTGTGACCTGCGAATAAGAAGAAACTACAAAAAGAATATGAGAATAGTTTAAGGAACGAATGTCCCTTAAACTAAGAAACAGACTAAAATAAAACAACTAAAAATTAGAACAATTGCCTCCCCGGCAACGGCGCCAAAATTTGATACCCGTCGTTGTGAGTACCAAAAATAATATTTATAATTTCCAACTACAACTATAGACAGCGGTAGCAGGGTCGAACCACAGAGAGGCAAATGTAATTATTAGTTGTCTAATTTCAGTCTAAGGTAACAGTATGTGGGGATTGAGTTGATTTGGTCTATAGCTAAAACAATAAAAGTAAAATAAACTAAACAGTAGATAAAATCAAGGATTAAAAGGGTGCAAGGATGGTCGGTTCACTATAGTTTCGGCGGCAGTAAACTAGGTAGGTCTAAAACAATCATGTGAGACGGGAAAATAAGAGGTCCTTCCGGTCCACTCTCACAGGTAGCATCTTTCGATCTCGCTACAGGTCCCTAATACCACCAATACTAACTTTCGTCCTGAAAAGTGATTTAAAAGTCTAAATTAAGTCAGCTTTTGATCTCATTAATCTAGTCGTCTTAATTAGGTAGTCTATTTCCCTTCCCTATCTTTCGATCTTATTGGGTCGGTCAAATACTAAGCATCTAACTAGTCGCATGCATTCGATTCGTCAAACATAGCAATTTAATTAATTAAGTCGAAGGTAATCTCACGAGGCCAGTCGATCGACCAGGTAGGGCAGTCGATCGACCAGCATGCGATTTCAGGTCTTCCTAATTCTAATGCCGCCTACACTACAATTCCCCTACATCCTAGCACAATGAATTTAGCTACTCATACTAGGAATAACAACAACAATAAAATTGACTAATAAAACAGTAGGATTCATGATTAAAACAACTAAATAACGATTAACATTAAAACAATAATTCGGCTTTGGGAGACTAGTCTAGCAATTCTATACTGCGAATGAAATAAAGCAATAAACCGAAAATAAGAGCAGGATAGTACCGAATGAAATTGCAGAAGGAAGATCCGAAAATCGAATTGTATTGACTACCCAACAATATTAAGAACCCTAATGAATTTATGATAAAGCTAATGAAAACTGAATGAAACTGAATGTATAAAACTCGATGATTGTATCTGTAAACTAGGTTACGTTATAAAGGAAAAGTACGCAACTCTTCTCCCTAAACCTAGAACACATTGGGCTTTCTATTCCTCGTTCTATTGATTCACGTCATAGTAGCGGCTTGTTCGATCGACCACTGAAGCCGGTCGATCGATCAAGCATATCTTGAACAGATAGCTTCTATTTGTCGTGGGTTGGTCGATCGACCAAGAAGGCCGGTCGATCGACTGGTTTAGCTGATAGTCCGTTTCTAACTTCTCGTGGATTTGTCTTTCGGGCCTCGAAATGCGCACCAAGCTCGTTCCTTGAGTAAATACTTCACGTCAAATGCTATGCAATATACTCGGGGACGGATTTAGCTCAATATCTACTCATTTCCGCATAAATCTGCAATATTACATAAAAATACGGATGTAGACGAAATGGGGCAAATAGTAGCATAAAACTACACAATTGAGCTCTGAAATGCGTGTAAAATGGGGTGTAAAACACTATATTTAGGACACGCATCACCTTTCATATACACATGGCTCACCCAACGAACCCAAAGATGATCTTTATTTTTTGCAAGCCACCACACATACTTACCTAGCAAAGCCTTATTCCAGCTCTTGGACTCTTTAATACCAAGTCCACCCTCAGTTTTGGGAAGGCAACATATATCCCACCTAATATTAGGAGCTTTTTTGTAATCAGCTTTCCCACCCCATAAGTAGTTCATGCAAATAGCATTTATCTTGTTCATGATGCCATTGGGAATCAGGAATATAGTAGCCCAATAGGAATGTAATGTGCTCAGAACAAAATTAACCAATGTAACTTTTCCTGCATATGACAAGTATCTGGCTCTCCATCCCCTGATTCTGGCCACAATCTTATCAGTTAGCTTCAAGCCTTGTTCCTTTGTTAGTTTCTTGGAAGAGATTGGCACCCCCAGGTGTTTAAAAGGAAGTGCACCCCTATGAAAGCCAGAAAACTGGATGATATTCTCAACAGTACCATTCTGGACCCCATTGAAATTTCAGATTTAGATTTGTTGAGATTCAGTCTTGAGGCAGAAGAAAAAGTAGCAAAACTCCTTAAAATACACATTATAGAGGCCGCATTCTCATTGCAAAAGAGTAGAAGATCATCTCCAAATAGTAGATGATTCAACTTGATGTGACCACAAAAGGGGTGATATCTAAAATCCTCTTGTTGTGCCACAAGTCCCAGAATCGTAGAAAGATACTCCATACAAAGAGTAAAGAGGAGAGGGGAGAGGAGATCTCCCCGTCTTAACCCTCTTTTTCCCTTAAAGAATCCAAAGCAACTACCATTGACAGATAAGGAGTAGGAAGGAGTGGTCACACAAACCATCACCATAGCTATAAACTTCTCAGGGTAGTTTAATGCCTTCATCATTTGCTGCAGAAAACTCATAATATTAGGTATCCTTATATTATTGGTAGCACGTAACTACAATGAGTTATACATTTAATGATTTAATCCGTTTGTATTTTGTAACTAGTTTTGTAACCCGTGAAAATCACGGGTCTTGTATTGATTAACTTAGTGTAGACACCTCGTTTCTACACCTCCCGCCAACCACCCAGTGATGATTGGGCCGCATGTCTAATTATGCGGAGCGATTTATGACATTTCGTAAGTTCGTCGACACGTGATAGCTCAAACAGTCGAGTCAACCTCATGGTCGTCATCTACGAGCCGATACGGTCGTTTTTACAGTAATTAGAGTTAAATTGGAGTCCGGGTAAAAAACCGTTTCCATTTTCTAAAACCGTGTAAAACCCGAATCGAAATATTCTGGAATTTTCCGGAGTAATTTTCCTAAATTTTATCTATTATCATGAAAATATCTACCTTGGGGAATAAGGAAGCCTACATCTTCCCTAATTCCTAAAATCAACCGCGGAAATCTTTCTTGCTGAGGAGGAAACTGCCCAAGAGAAAACGCAGCAGGTACTGCGCCTCTTGGAAAGGTCGCATATCCTGCTGCGCCTTTTCCTGGGCTGCTTTTTCTCCAGTTTCCATATTTCCTCCGGATTTCTTTCCAAATTCTATCCTTTCCATAATTCCTCCGTGTGATTAGTATAAATAGAAGCCTTCGCCTCACATATTCTTCACGCGAGTGTCCACCCTTCTCTTCTCCCTTTGCATTCTAAGACCGCGCTCTTGCTTTTCGACGCCTACGTGCTTGATCAATCGACCACGTAAGCTAAGATCATTCTGGGTACCAGTCACGTTTGCATGACCGACCAATTTGACCACGACACTTTAATCAACTTAATCAATTTGTTCTAAATCCTCTTAAGAGGGCACTTTCATTCTACATCGAGTCGAGCAATCACTAATACGACAACTTAGTTAATCTCGCTTCGTCAAACATGTAAGTCTGAGGGTGTAAATCCCAATTTATTTACTGTATTTTATTTTGTATCAATTAATGTACGAGTTTACATCATGAGCATGCTTAAAACCATTTTCGAAAACATGTTTTAAAACCCTCCTCGACAAAACAGCAGAGAGACACTGTCGAGAAGAAACGCAGCAGCTGTGCCTTCTTGAATAGTCGCAGCACTTGTTGCGTCTATTCCAGAAGCTGCTTAGCCGCTGTTTCTCTTCTTTTTCTTCCTCGTGCTTCGTCGTTGCTTCGTTTGGAGGTCTTTTCTTGTTCTTTATTCATCTTCTCCAATTTACTTTATAAAATTCTTTTTTATGAAATCTTTTCCAACTTAAATACCTTATAATTCGACATTTGCGGATTTTCATCATTAAATTCGAATACGGATTAAGGAGGCTCGATTTGTCCATATCAAGTCCCTTGAATTCGTCTTTGATATATGATTTTAATCCTGTCCCTTTTTTTTTTCTAATTTCCGTCTCTAATTTCAAGTTTTTATATAAACCCGATTCCGACATCATAAATAATAACTAGCTTATAATAATTTGTTTTAATTCGTTTTTATTGCTTTACGACGATTCCCGATAACAATCAACCAATGATAACAATTAATGAGTCCGACTTTCACAGTCATAACCCAACTCAAGAACAGTCGCATGAGCTGATGCGCCTCTTCTAAGGGACGCAGCATATGCTGGCCCTCTTCTGAGGTGGTCTCTGCCTCTGAGCTCGTCTTGTTTTTGTAACACCCCTATACACCAAGGTGTATTATGTAACACCCCGGCCCAAACCGGGTCGGGAGCGGTTACTTATGATAGCTCACCATGCTGTGTACATGGCCCATAGATCAACACGGGTCCTTTACAGCGCATTTTGTCCTCACTCATGCGCATCCCGGAAACCTTCCCAGGAGGTCACCCATCCTAAGACTACTCCCAGTCAAGCACGCTTAACTTTGGAGTTCTTTCGCATGGATGACCATAAAAGAAAGTGCACTTTGTTGATATGAGTAGTACTTCCAATCCCTTTAAGCACTAGTCATTTAAGCCTATCACTGGACCTTTTCAATTACCGTGGGGTGTTACATATTATCAAGACCACCTGATGCATGAAAGTGCTACCATCTCGGTTACCCGAGGCAATGTATATCAAATAGACCATCCAAGAACGTACTTTAAATAAATAAGTTTAAAGTGATTACATGCCAAAACTAAAAACTGTAAAATACAATACGACTGCTAAAAAAACCAAACCAACTAAAGTGAATAAATGTTCGACACAATAGCGGAAGACTCCTAGATGACTCGTGGTGACTCATGCCCAGCTATCCCTCGCACATCCAAATCATACCTGCTCAATAACTGCTCACCATCCCCGAATGGATCACCATAGTTTTTAAAACCATTAAATAGGGTCAGTTACTGCATACACAATATAAGATATACAACAACAATATACAAACACAATTCTCCAACACCATCACATCACCAATCACCTGGCTAGCCTGAAGGTCTAGCCCTGCTAGATTATGGCCGCAACCAGTAATCCACACCACTAGTGGGGGACCGCAGCCGTGCCCACCTAAGCCCCACTCATATTTACCGAGCGAAAGCCCATGTTCCTTAATGTGCACATCCCCTCTTGTGGCGGCTTTCACAAGGGGCAAATCAAGGGCGTGAAGCCACTCTCGCAAGTGACTCCACTCAGCCGAGGGCGCACATTGCGAACCACAGACAAACAATAACAACTAATCACAGAATCAACAATACCAAACCAACTATGATAAAATCAAATGTCATTAACCAACAATCAACAACCATCAACCATCTCATAATTATGTATACAATAACTGAGTAGGAAATCCTACCTGGAAATGCAATCACCACAATCGACACAACAACAGATCAGAAACGCTCCTCTACAAAATCACCTCCTATCAACATACCATCATACAATCACAAACTAATATCAATGATACTCCCAAAAACCCCAAATTACCCAATTAGGGTTTAACCAAAATTAACGAAACAACATAAAAACTGTACTAAGATCTTACCCACTATACGACGGTCTCAACGATGTAAAGAACTCTGGAATCTGACGAATCAAGCTCTTGGATTTGATAGCAATGTGAGAGAGGAAAGCTACATAACTTTTGTTTTCTCTTTGTGAAACTTAGAATAAAGTAAAAAGTAAAAGTAAATAACGAAAATTACTTTTTATATCATTCTCATGTTGCTATCAAAACCCGGCCAAAAACCCGTAAATCCCGACGCACTTGATCGAGTAAGTGAGTTACTCGATCGAGTGGCCCCTACTCGATCGAGTACCCGACAGACAGAACACTGCCCAGAAAGTAAAACACACTTACTCGACAGAGTAAGACTTACTCGATAGAGTACCCAACAACACATAAAACTGTAGTATTACAATCTTCCCTCCTTAAAAATGAAATTCGCCCCCGAAGTTCAAACCCACACTAAAAAACAAACATACTAACTCAATTACGACACAACGACACAACAAAATTCAAAAACAAAACCCAACCACAACTCAAACCGACTCAAAACAACCACTTACTGTACCAAAACCAACATAAAACCATACCAAAACCTTATGCGATCATCTCATACCCCCTAAAAGAAACATGGTTACGTCCCCATAACCACGCATACCTAATAAAAAAGAGACGGATACTGCTCCTTCATAACCTCTTCCGCCTCCCAAGTTGCTTCCTCAACATCATGATTAGACCATAAAACCTTAAGCAACACCGTTTCCCCGGACCTAGTTTTGCGAACCTTGCGATCAAGAATCTGTTTTGGCACCTCTAGATAAGACAAGGATTTGTCCAACTCGATGTTTTCCACCTCTAACACATGGGAAGGGTCACTCACATACTTCCGTAACTGAGACACATGAAACACATTATGTACACGATCCAAAGCTGGTGGCAAAGCTAACCGATAAGCAACCTCTCCCACACGATCGAAAATATCCTACGGACCAATGAACTTTTTGCTTAACTTCCCTTTCTTACCAAACCGTATAACCCCACGTATAGGTGACACTTTCAAAAGAACCTTATCCCTAACTTGAAACTCGATGTCCCGACGATGTAAGTCCGCATAGCTCTTTTGTCGATCATGGGCCGCTTTCATCTTTTGCCGAATCACTTTCACTTGTTCTATCATCTCCTGTACCATTTGTGGTCCTAAAACCATTGCCTCAGCACTATCATCCCAGCAAATCGGACTCCTACACCTCCTCCCAGAGAAAGCCTCAAACGGAGCCATCCCAATACTCGTATGGTAGCTGTTGTTGTTAGAAAACTCGATCAAATCCAACCTATCTTCCCAACTACCACCAAACTCCATCACACAAGCCCTCAACATATCTTCCAAAGTCTTGATAGTTCTCTCAGTCTGTCCATCTGTTTCAGGATGAAACACAGTACTCATCTTCAAGGTAGTTCCCATCAACTCCTGCAACTTTTGCCAAAACCAAGAAATGAACCTCGCATCCCGATCTGACACAATGTCCTTTGGCACCTCATGTAACCTCACCACATGCTTCCTGTAACCATTTTCTAACTGCACCTTACTCCATGTATCTTTCATTGGGATAAAGTGAGCTGACTTAGTCAGACGGTCAACTATCACCCATATCATGTTATTACCTTGTTGGCTCCTTGGTAAACCCACTATGAAATCCATGGAGATAGACTCCCATTTTCACTCAAATACCTCAAGAGACTGAATCTTACCTTGTGGTCATCGCTGCTCCCCCTTAACTCTGTGACATGTCAAACATCTAGCCACAAACTTAGCTGTCTCTCTTTTCATCCCAGGCCACCAAAAAGTCTTCTTCAGATCTCTATAAAAAGCTCGTCACCACCCGGATACACTGAATACGATGTGCAATGAGCCTCTATCATGATTACCTTTTTCAACTCGTCATCCTTATGCACACACCATCTCCCACCAAACCGAACACTCCCATCAGAATGAATAGAGAACCGAGACACTGTCCCTTTCTCTACTCTAGCCCTCCACTCCTGAATCTTAGAATCAAGAGCCCGCTTCCTGCGAATATGATCATAAAGACTAGACTCCACTGTCAAGTCTCCCCTAGCATCCCATTTTTGAATCATATGTATCCCCATCTTACCTACCTCATCTCTCAACCTCATTAAAGACATAGCTGTGCATAGAGAATGCACACTCTTCCTGCTCAACACATCAGCAACCATGTTTGCCTTTCCTTTATGGTATATGATATCCATGTCATAATCCCCGATAAGCTCCATCCACCTCCTCTGTTTCATATTCAGCTCCTTTTGAGTAAAGATGTACTTTAAACTCTTGTGATCAGAAAACACCTTAAAGGTTGCCCCATAAAGATAGTGCCTCCAAATCCTGAGAGCAAACACAACTGCACCCAACTCTAGATCATGCATCGGATAGTTCTCCTCATAAGGCTTCAATTGCCTAGAAGCATAGGCAATGACTTTCCCATTCTGCATCAACACACAACCCAACCCATTCTTTGAAGCATCTGTATACACGTTAAAGTTCTCACTCCCCTCAGGTAAAGCTTAGACTGGAGCTGTGGTCAAACACTCCATTAATGTTTGGAAAGCCGTCTCACTACTTTCATCCCATCGAAACCTATTCTCTTTCCTCATCAATGCGGTCATACGTCTGGCGATCTTAGAAAAGTCTTTCACGAACCGACGATAGTACCCTGCCAAACCCAAGAAACTCCTGATCTTAGCCAAATTCTTTGGTGCTTCCCACTTAGACACCGCCTTTATCTTGTTAGGATCCACAGATACACCCTCTTTAGAAATCAGCTGACCCATAAAAGCCTCTTTCTCTAGCCAGAACTCACACTTAAACAACTTTGCATACAGTTGGTACCAGTGATCACGTGCGCATCATCCTCAGCAGCTTTCTTGTCCATCATAAACAGTTGCCATTGGTCTTTTATCCACCCCCTTGTACTATACTAGCTGAAGTAGATGGCTTGGCAGTTGACCTTTGATTGTTGTTAGCCGCCGGTTTCTGATAAGAATTACCGCCATTGCGGTTGAACCCACCGTTGTTGTTACCTTTCCCTCCTTGATTGTTCCATGACCTAGCCGGTCGGTTGCTAGCATAACTCTGTGTCGGACCCTACGAAAAATTCCCCTGCGATGGCCTCTGAAAACCTCTCCCCCGGCACTAGTACATTCATGCCTCTTGTGGCCCATACCGCCACAGTTGAAACACGAGATACTCCAACTGCTGCTACCATTACGTCCACGCCCATAAGAAGCTCCACTACTAAAACCCGATCCCGATGAATAAGCCCTAGCTTGGTTATGATTACCATTCTTGTAGCTAGACTGACCACCACCCTCACTCTCAGCCTTTCTCTTTTCTAGACCCCTCTCTTTGCTTTCTTTGGCCATCTCGACCAACCTCTCAGCTCGTTCTGTCCTCTCATACACTTCCTTAACATCAGTAAGGACCCCAACCGGTAGCTTCTCCACGATCTGATAGGTCAACCCCTTCTCAAACCGAAGTGCCAAATTCTCCTGACTCAGCCCCATGTCCTCAGCATATCTCGACTGCTCATTAAATTGTGGTAATACTCCGCCACTGTCATATCCGAGGTCATCTTGAAAGAGTCAAAATCCTCCCGCAGCTTACTACGAATAGCTCTCTTGAACTCAACCCACGGAATATCAGACTTACCCTACTTCAGATAAAGGTCTAGGGCACTCTCTCTCACCTTGTCCCACCACTCTCCCGCTGCATCTCTCAAGTATAACGCAGCTTGTTCCACCTTAAAATCTTCGGGACAATGAACCACTCCCAAGATATTCTCCATCTCTCTGTGCCAATTATCGAGCAAAATTGGCGCACCAGTACCCATATATTCTTTTGGGTTGAAGCGGGATATCGTAGTGCTCATCTTGGCAAAGTCTACCCCGACATCTTCGTCTTTCCCAAACCTCTTAAGGGCCTCGGTAAGCGCATCTTGGCAATCTAATCAACACTCATCTCCTGAGCCCTAACATATATGGCATACCTCTTTCGCGGCATATCTTTGAGCTTAAGAGGAGAGAAAAATGTAAACACATAGCCTACGGCTCAAAGCAAATATAACCTGCACAACACCTACTCGATCGAGTAACCACACCCACTCGATCGAGTAGAGGTCACTCGATCGAGTTGTCAACTTACTCAATTGAGTTCCCTAACTCCAGAACCTAACCAGATTTGACGTAAAAACACACTTGATCGAGTCACATACGTACTCGATCGAGTAGCCCCCACTCGATCGAGTACTCCTCTTACTCGATCGAGTTGCACAAAATAGCTGCTACTGCCCAACGTTGTCATATACCCACTCGATCGAGCTCAGCCCACTCGATCGAGTCCACCCTACTCGATCGAGTTACCCCCACTCGATCGAGTCATGCTGACGTTTCTAACTACCCGCATGCCTTTAACTTTATAACTTTTCGTCAAAACCAAAACATATTATACAACACAACATCTCCTATTCACATGTTACTAATAGAGCCACATTATAAATCATTTTATCATGCAACATGCTTAACCACAATCATATTATCATTAACAGTTACCTTCACCTTTTCCACCACATCCCCCATTCAACTACACTTCATTAATCCAATATATTCACATAAACATTAGTAAACACATAGCGATCACATGACACCCCATAGTGACCGGTTCAAAGTTGTAGGGCGAGTACGCGACTTTGGACGTCTCCCAAGTCTTTGCATTAGCTCATAACAACTCCTACCCGGGTTCATTTTAATTTGACTCTCTAAGTTCATTAGGTTCATTAGTTACAGGTTCCAAAATCGTCGCTCTGATACCACTTTGTAACACCCCCATACACCAAGGTGCCTTACCATCTCGGTTACCCGAGGCAATGTATATCAAATAGACCATCCAAGAACGCGCTTTAAATAAATGCGTTTAAAGTGGTTACATGCCAAAACTCAAAACTGTAAAATACGATACAACTGTTCCAAAAACCAAACCAACTAAAGTAAATAAATGTTCAACACAACAGCGGAAGACTCCTAGATAAATCGTGGTGACTCATGCCCATCTATCCCTAGCGCATCCAAATCATACCTGCTCAATACCTGCTCATCATCCCCGAATGGATTAACACAGTTTTTAAAACAATTAAACGGGGTCAGTTACTGCATACACAATATAAGATATACAACAACAATATACAAACACAATTCTCCAACACCGTCACATCACCAATCACCTGGCTAGCCTGAAGGTCTAGCCCTGCCAGATTACGGCCGAAACCAGTAATCCACACCGCCAGTGGGGGATCACAGCCGTTCCCATCTTAGCCCCGCTCATCTTTACCGAGCGAAAACCGATGTTCCTTAATGTGCACATCCCCTCGTGTGGCGGGTTCCACAAGGGGCGAATCAAGGGCGTGAAGCCACTCCCGCAAGTGACTCCACTCAGCCGAGGTTGCACTTTGCGAACCACAGACAAACAACAACAACCAATCACAGAATCAACAATACCAAACCAACTATGATATAATCAAATGCCATTAACCAACAATAAACAACCATTAACCATCTCATAATTATGTATACAATAACTGAGTAGGAAATCCTAACTAGAAATACAAACACCACAATCAACACAACAACAGATTAGAAACGCTCCTATACGAAATCGCCTCCTATCAACATACCATCATATAATCACAAACTAATACCAATGATGCTCTCAAAAACCCCAAATTAACCAATTAGGGTTTAACCAAAATTAACGAAACAACATAAAAACTGTACTAGGATCTTACCCACAATACGACAGTCTCAACGATGTAAAGAACTCTGGAATCCAACGACTCAGGCCCTTGGATTTGATAGCAACATGAGAGAGGAAAGGTACGTAACTTTTGTTTTCTCTTTGTGAAACTTAGAATAAAGTAAAAAGTAAAAGTAACTAATGAAAAGTACTTTTTATATCATTCTTACGTTGCTATAAAAACCCGGCCAAAAACTTGTAAATCCCCACGAACTCGATCGAGTAACTGAGTTACTCGATCGAGTGGCCCCTACTCGATCGAGTACCCAACAGACAGAATACTGCCCAATAAACAAAACACACTTATGTTAGGTTCATATACCTATTATTATTATTATTATTATTATTTTTTTTTTTGGTGACGAGGGGTTTAATCCCCCCGGGCCCAGGCATTCCGGCGTCACCACCTGGACCATGTAAAACACCCCAATTGGGGCAGCCAAGATAACCGCATGCAAATGCTCATCCGTGGGTTCGAACACGGGACCTCGCAATTCTTGCCTTTGCAAGCTTTGAGGTTACCCAGGTCTACCACTAGACTGCAAGCACTTGGTTCATATATCTATTATTAGACTCTTCTAATAGTGAACTAATTAACATATTAATATGAGTTCTTTAGATCTAGTGCATGCATAACTAAATAAGAGATAAAATGAGGAAAAACAATGTCCCATACATTGTTAAATGGCTCAAAAATAAGGGCACAAATAAGGTCACCTTCCTTATTTGTTCTTGAGCTTAAATTTAATGGATGATCCTCCTTAATCCCAAATTTAGAGATCTCCTCTTGTTGCATCCAAAACCAATCCCTTAAACTAATATATTAACTAACTAGATTAATATACTAGTATCCTTAAAATAATTCTAATAATATTCTTATTACTACACTAGTAATCTAATATTGTGATTAGAATTTTGATGAACAATTTTAATGTATTCTAAAACAAGTTTTAGAGAGAAGTGAAGATGAGAATAAGAATGGTGAATGCATAAGAATGAGAATGACAAAATGAGAACAAAAATTTTCTCATAAAGAGAGGAGTGGCCGGGTAGTGCAAGGCCTTGTGCCAATGCATGGCTTGCTCTTTTTCTTTTTGTTTTTCTCCAAAATGTAGGTGTGTAAGCTAGTATGGAATAGCCATGATGATATGCACTTTATCACATAAAATAATATCATCCACACTCCTTCCACCCTCCATTTTGGTCCATAAGTATAAAATGGACTTCCATTTTATTTTGTCAATTTGTCACTTGTCACACAATATGTCACATGTAGTATGTAACATGTTATTAATTAATTTAATGCATATTTATCAAATAAATATCATTATATACATTAATTAAATTACATATAGCAAATTGTCTAGTGATTCTTGATCACATAAATAAAATGGGTCACATAATTATAATTTACAACATATTATAATTATAATTAACTATTCATTCTTATCTCAATTGTTTCATAAACAATAATCAATTTTAGTAATAAAATATTTTAATTACCAAAATAAATATTATTTAATCAAATTACAATAAGATATAAATATTCTCTCTCACAAATGAATTGTTCAATTTTAAGGAATTGATTAACTTGTATCGTCATACAAATAATCAACTTGTCTATTAAGGGAATTGTCTTATAGGTGTGACCTTAAGGGATCAACTGATCACCACCGTCAAATGATAGTAATGTCAAACTCTAGTTAGCCAATCATTACTGATTAATGTTGATCAGTTGACTATATAAATGAATCATCCCTTACGTATTTTTAACTTGAGATTTAAACATGTGATCGCACTATTGTTGAGGACACATACTCCAACAATCTCCCACTTGTCCGAGACAAGTGTCCGTCACCAATTCTCTTGTCCTATTACAATCTCCCACTCAATGCAAGGTGTCTTGCAGGTCGTACTTGCATTTGATCATATCTTGAGTGGTTTCCTCGATTTGGAGAGTAACTGTCTGACCGGAATTATCTAACGTAGATACCTTCCGAGCGTGGCCACGCATTTTCAGTTCACTACTCCTCGAGTGGCACTGATATTTCAAGCAACCCTGACAAGGGGGTGGGCAATTCCTATCGCACTATTCCCTTCGTATATCCACAGTCCATCATGACCCAAAATATACTCATTTGACTTCATTTACGATAGTCGTAGAGTATAAATCAAAGTCAATCAGAAAATTTGTGCCAACTTCGGCGAATAGTCGCTATTCAAAACAATCGACTCATAAGAATACTGTAGTAGCTCTTACCACGACCAGGCTTTATGAATTTCCAGAACTCTATAAGCGGTCAATGCCCGGCAGAGTGTCCCATACAGTCTATCTATGTGATCGACTAGTCATCCCATATGACCATATGGCATTTGAACTTGCCATCAATCGCATGGCACTCTAGTTACTTCGAGACGTCACCTCCTATAAGCAACCACGGGCGACTACTATGTCAATCCAGTTCACTTTAATGGGGTTCAATATTGTCTCAACAACCCATTTGGATTTAACAAAGTAATGATTGAGTTTAAAGAAACTCAAACGATAAATTCGATTATCATATATGAATAGTCAATACCCTATTACTACTTCATATCTTATAATCTATAGTGTATCTTTTACACTAATTAAAATGCAATAAAAGTCTGGTAAGTGGATATACCATGTATCCATGTATTCCAACTTTATGAATTGCTATCTATTCAATGTTATTTTTAATGACAAGAATTTATCTAAGTAGATGTCTAGTCATCTTACTAGACATGGGCTCTTATACTTGGAAGATGCTCCCACTTTTATCATATAACTTGTGATAAGGTCTTAAGTAGAGGGATTTACTCTCATTCCCTATGTTGACCATCTTATCACAATTTACTTAGATTCTATTTATAGAATTGGCAATGGTTCAAACTAAAACATTTTTCTAGTTAGTCACTCCTTAAGTCAATAAGACCAGCCTAGGATTTCAATAAATCCTTATAGGTTTGGAAACTAGAGTTTGTGTAACCCTTCAACACATAACTCAGTATATCATCCAAACATAAGAACGAATCCTCAATTCTCCTCAAGAATCTTAAAGGATGTTCCTTAAGGCTTTCAATGTACCTTTATTCGTATTAACTTGTTATTGACTTATTATGCTCCAAGCATATGATTCATCTTGACATGCGTATTTATTGGCATATATGATCGTTCTAATGGCGGAAACATTAGAAATTGATTTCATGTGATCAACAACTTATTTAGGTTCAGTGAATGACTATGATTCTATCATAGTAATTCCACTTTCATTAATATGAATAAGCTACTCAACCTTGTTGATGTAAAACAGATATGAAAGAACTTATCATCATAAGACTCTCGACTCTATGCCAATATTCTCTCAAATTTTAACACATAGATTCGGAAATCTTAAATACATCGCACCTTTTCCTAGTCTCCCAATCACTGTTTCACAGAAGAGAGCATTGGTCCATTATTCTCAATAAGTAATATGTTAGCAACATATAAGACATGAGAAAAATAATTCTGGCTCCCACTTAACTTCATGTATAAACATGATTCTTCAACAATGTGAATGAAACCATTCTCAATTATCACATGAACGAAAAGTATAATCCTTTGATGCTTGATTGAGACCATTCTAGAATTGCTTAAGTAAGCTTTGCAAAATATGTTAGGATTCTTAGATTTTTATCTAAGGTCCTGTATTCCATACACATCCTTATCTAAATTCCCATTTTAGAAAGCAAATTTTTAATATCATTTGCCATTTTTCATCAAAATAAAATGTGGCAATTCCTAACATGACTTTTATTGATTAACATCTTTATGTCAATCTATGCTTTAACTTTAAAGAGACCATCTCCTTAAATTAAATATACTCTTGAGTAAAAATTTCTAATCTAACATGACTTTTCTTGATTAACATCTTTATGTCAATCTATGCTTTTACTTTAAAGAGACCATCGCCTTAAAGTAAATCTACTCTTGAGTAAAAATTTCTGATTGTAATGCTATGGCTTGTATGCAACAAAATCGATTTGGGACTAGGTCATAATTTCATTACTTTCGAAAAGTAACATATTAACAATAAGACATGTGTGCTTTACTCCCACTCCATCTCAATAGATTATAGTTCCATTACTTTCAAAAAGTAACACATTAACTATAAGACATGTTTGTGATGATCTACTCCCACTCTATCTCTTAGAAATACATTTATCTTCTTAAGAGATAGCTTTGTGAGTTACAAACATATATGGTGAAGTAATAGAAGTTTGTCTAGACTGACGTGTTAGCACATAAGAAGACCAGCTCTTTTATGGCAGCTTGAATCATGTAATATGCAAGCCTGATCCATGTCATTTGTTAAATAGACTCTCTATTTTAGGTATATCCAGGTTGGCCATTCGGTTAAAATAACGTGTCCGTTTTGGATCGCAAATCCTCAAAAGTGAGTTCGACAACTCAAACCGATTCATGTCCATGTTATATACAAACTTGAAGTCTTAAGCCCTCCCATAGCTCATATGGAGTCTTATAAGTGGTGTAGCCAATTGGTTTATAAAATTTCCCTTTTTTTTGGAGTTCAAATAACTCATTTTGACTTTAAAATCATTCTTTCTTATATCAAATAAGATGTGACACTAGGTCACAAAAGCATAAGTGAGAATTAAATTCATGGCTAATGAACTAATTACAATGATCCCATCGTCGTAATTCTTTTATGATTAGATTAAGTCAACATAATTTATGTTTTGATATGAAAGGTGTATAATGACAAGTTTTAGAACGAAAAATTTCTATAAACCGAGTGACTTGGGTTGCAAACCAAGCCACTAAAATGTTAGTTATTTTACACCATTTTTAAGTCATCTTATGAAAATAAAATTACTAGCTAATTTTATGAGATGGCCTAAAATCTACATGCATGCAAATATAAATAACAAAGAGATGGTATAAAACCATTTAAGAGTAATTTCCTTACATTGTAGAAGGAAATGTTTGGGCACAACTAAAAGACTCCTTCTTTTAGTTGTTCTTGTGCTAAAATATGATAGATGATCCTCCTAATACTCAAGTTAGAGTATCTCCTTTGGAAGCACTCAAGACTAGCCCAAAATCCTATATATTACTAACTAGATAATATGTAGGATAACCTTGTTTTATTATGTAATATTATTACTCTAATAATATTAGATATATTATTTATTATGAATTTATTTGATGAAGATCAACTAATTGATTAAGTGTAAAGATGAAGAAGATGAAGATTAAAATTGGTCTTTTTTTACTTCACAAAAATTGGCCAAGAGGTTGATTTTGGGAAATTTTTGACTTCGAAAATTAACCCATGCAAATGTGTGTGTGAAGGGGTATATATAGTGGATGAAATGTATAGAATTGATGGGAACATCCCATGTGATCTTAGCAAACAAACACTAACATGTGGAGGTCAATATTTGACCTATAAAACCGGTTTACATGGACCTCATATGGTCCATTTCGATTTCCGACATTTGTCCCACAAATGTTTATAAGTCTTATATTTAATTATCTTATATAATTAAATATGAATTTGATTATTTAACACTTAAATAATACAAATTAACAACTAATGACCACTCAACATTTAGGTAATTTTTAGACCATTTTATCAACATAAACTGTGTCTTATGATCCCTTATTAGCTAATTTTACAACCTCTTGTAAATTTAAATAGCTAATTACCTCCACCTCACAACAAATACACATATCGTATAAAATTAATTAATTAATGATTAATTAATACATTTTCATTAATATTTATTAATTAAGTATCACATAACTAAATAATAAATCCTTTTGGCCCGAGTTCATAACTCGTCATCAAATAATATATTCACATGGCTGATTAAAAGTCAATTAATACAAGGATTTAATTAATTTGTATCTCATACAAATAATTAGTTTTTCCATTTGGGCATCATCCTATAGGTGTGCCTAAAGGGATCAGCTGATCACCGCCATCACACGACACTAATGTCAAACTCTAGTCAGCCAATCATTACCGATTAACGATGACCAGCGGACAAAAAAATTAAGAAATCCCTGATTTTTCTTAACGAGATTTAATATGTAAACGCACTAATTGTGGAGGACACTACTCCAACAATCTCCCACTTGTCCGACACAAGTGTGCGCTACCAATTCTCTTGTCCAATAAAATCTCCCACTCAATGCAAGATGTCTTTCAGGTCGTTCTTGCACGTTATCGTATCATAATGTGGTTTCCTCGATCAGGAGAATGACTGTCTGACCGGATAATCTACTATATATCTCATCCGAGCGTGGCCACGCATTTACAGTCACCTCTCCTCGAGTGGCCTTGAGATAAAATATGACTTAAATGGACAAACCTGTTGACCTATTTTCTTCGTTCGATACAGATCATAATGACCCAGTAAATGCTCATCGGCCTCCTTTTACGGCACGACCTAAAACAAAAACCAAAGCCACCGGAAAACCGCACCAACTCAGATAAATAGTCACCAGTCTAAAGAATTGACTCGTAGGAATAAATAGAAATCCTCGCTACGACCCAACAACAAAAAGATTCTATAAACGGTCACTGTCAAACAAATCGTCTCACAATTTGCCTATGTAATCGATCAGTCATCACTATGACCATATGACAGTCGAACTTGTCATCTATCGCCTTACAATCTAGTCACTCCGAGACGTCACCTCATTAAGTAACTAGGGACAAAATACAATGTTAATCCAGTTCACTTTAAAATTCAGATATAAAACTGAATACAACGATAAATGTAATTATCATATATGAAATAGTAAATACAATATCTTAATTATTACATATAATATAATTTACAACAGTTCTAGCATTCGTCTCAATCCCATCGAAACTACATGACTATCATGTTTAGCTTGAGACAATGGCTTGGTTAAAGGATCAACAATGTTCTCAGCTGTCCCAACCTTACAAACTGTAATTTCTTTCCTTTCGATTAAATCTCTAATTACATGAAATTTCCTAATTACGTGTCTAGACTTGTTACTAGACTTGGGATCTTTTGCTTGAAAAATTGCCCCACTGTTATCACAATACAAAGTGATAGGATCCTCGGCGGTCGGAACTACTTTCAGTCCCTCTAAGAATTGCCTAATCCAAACAGCTTCCTTTGCAGCTTCAGAGGCTACAATGTACTCATCTTCTGTTGTAGAATCAGCAGTCACAGACTCCGTAAAACTTCTCCAGCAAACCGCCTCTCCGTTCAACAAAAAGACAAAACCAGCCTGGGATTTCAAATCATCCCTATCGGTTTGGAAACTGGCATCCGTATAACCTCTTATACGTAATTCATATTCTCCTCCAAACACTAAGAATGAATCTTTAGTCCTTCTCAAGTACTTTAGAATATTCTTGACGGCTATCCAGTGACTCTCACATGGAGTTTTCTGAAAATGACTCGTCATACTCAAAGCATACGAGATGTCAGGACGAGAACACATCATAGCATACATGATTGATCCAACAGCGGAAGCATAGGGAATCGATTTCATGCGTTCAATATCCTTAGGCTCAGTAGGACACTGTGACTTACTTAAAGTGATCCCACTGCCCATAGGTATAAAACCTCTCTTGGAGTTTTTCATATTGAATCGGTCAAGAATCTTATCGATATAGGCTTCTTGACTCAATGCTAATATCCTTTTGGATCTATCCCTATAGATCCAGATACCCAAGATGCGCTGAGCTTCTCCCAAATCTTTCATTTGGAAGTGATTTCCTAACCACTTCTTGACAGAAGCAAGCATATCTACGTCATTCCCAATGAGTAATATGTCGTCCACATAAAGAAGTAAGAAAACAACTTTACTCCCACTAAACTTCATGTACAAACATGGTTCCTCAACACTTCGAGAAAAGCCATTTTGTTTGATAACATGATCAAAACGATGATTCCAACTCCTTGACGCTTGCTTAAGACCATAAATGGATCTCTTAAATTTGCATAATTTGTTAGGATTTTTAGGATCCACAAAACCCTCAGGTTGTGTCATGAACACTTCCTTTTCCAGAAAATCGTTCAGGAAAGCGGTTTTGACATCCATTTGCCATATCTCATAATCATGAAATGCAGAAATTGCTAACATTATCCGAACAGATCTAAGCATAGCAACTGGTGCAAAAGTTTCATCATAGTGTAAACCATGAACCTGGGTGAAACCTTTTGTCACCAATCTAGCTTTGTAGACATCTTTATGTCCATCCATGCCGATTTTAATCTTGAATATCCACTTACACTGAAGAGGTCGAACATCTTTAGGTAAGTCAACCAGGTCCCATACCTGATTTTTGTACATGGAATCCATTTCGGATTGCATGGCCTCGAGCCATAGCTTAGAGTCAGAACTAGTAATAGCAGCTTTGTAGGTCTTAGGTTCATCACTTTCCAAAAGTATAACCTCATAGTCACCATCTTCCTCGATAACACCAAGGTATCTATCAGGCTGGCGACTAACCCTCTTTGACCTCCTAGGTTCAGAAGGAACAATAATTGATTCAGACGTAGAAGGAACATCTTTTTGTACTTTCACATCAGTTTGTGGCTCTTGAACTTCGTCAAGTTCAAATTTTCTCCCACTCTGTCTTCTAGATATAAACTCCTTTTCTAGAAAGACAGCTTCACGAGCCACAAACACTTTGTTCTCGTTACTATTGTAGAAGTAATATCCACAAGTTTCCTTAGGGTAGCCTACAAAAATACATTTTTCAGAACGAGGTGCAAGCTTATCGTCAGACTTGCTCTTGACATAAGCATCAAAACCCCATACTTTCATGTATCGCAAATTCGGGACCTTACCTTTCCATATCTCATATGGAGTTTTGTCAGTTGCTTTAGTGGGACTTTTATTAAGTGATCGTACAACAGATAAAATGGCAAAAACCCAGAATGACTTAGGTAACTCTATTTGACTCATCATTGATCGTACCATATCTAATAAAGTTCGATTCCTCCTTTCAGCCACACCATTTAATTGTGGTGTGCTAGGAGGAGTTAACTGAGATACAATACCGCAGTTTTTAAGGTGATCTTTAAAGTCATTGCTTAAATATTCCCCACCACGATCTGATCATAATGTCTTAATCTTCTTATTTAATTGGTTTTCTACTTCATTCTAAAACTCTTTAAACTTATCTAAAGCTTCACTTTTATACCTCATTAAGTAGATATACCCATATCTACTCATGTCATCGGTAAAAGTAATGAAATAGTCATAATTACCTCTAGCAGTGATTGTCATTAGACCATACACATCGGTGTGTATTAAACCCAACAAATCACTAGCTCGAGATCCTTTTCCTAGAAAAGGTGAACGAGTCATCTTGCCAAGAAGACAAGATTCGCATGTACCAAATGATTCGAAATCAAAAGGTTTAATAACACCAGTCGACACTAGTCTTTTAATGCGCTTCTCATTAATGTGTCCTAATCGACAATGCCATAAATAAGATAGATCGGTATCACCAGTTTTGAGTCTTTTATTATCTAAATGATAAACATCGTTGCAAGTGTCTAGAATATAAATACCATTGATTGAAATAGCTTCACTATATACAATCCCATTAAGGGAAAAAGTACAACGTCTGTCTTTAATTACAAAAGAAAAACCTTCTGTGTCTAACACAGATACTGATATTATATTTCTAGATAACGTTGGTACAAAATAACAATTATTAAGATACAACCACAACCCCGAAGCTATGTTAAGTACATAAGTTCCTACTAAGACGACGACTACTTTAGACCCGTTACCCATTCGGAGATCAACATTACCCTTGTTTAGCTTTCTTATGCTTTTTAGGCCCTGCAAATGATTGCACAAGTGAGAACCACAACCAGTATCTAATACCCAAGTTGTATTTGAAGCATAATTTATGTCTATCATAAAAGATTCGGTTGAGAAATTACATGTTGGCTTCATAATGCCAGCTTTAATGTCATCCAGGTATTTCGTACAATTACGCCTCATATGTCCCTTGTTATTATAGTAATTACAAGTATCTTTAAGAGGATTACCCTTTATAGGTTTAGGCTTGGTAGAGCAATTCGCAATTGCTTTACCTTTTCCCTCCACCTGAACGGGCTTCTTACCTGCGTTCCTCTTAAACTGCTTCTTCCCCTTCACCTTAATCGCAAGCACATCTTTCCTTGTACTCCCACTCAATCCCATGTCCTTCTCTACTTGCACAAGCAGAGAATGGAGCTCATGTAAACTCTTTCTCATGTTCGTCATATTATAATTTACCCTAAATTGGGTAAACCCTTTGACGTGAGAGAGAGAGAGAGAGTGGAGCACTCGGTCCACCACTAGTTTGTCGGGGATCTTGCATCCCAACCCCTCTAAAGTTTCCACGTACTCAATCATTTTAAGTATGTGTGAACTTACAGGTTGACCATCGTTGAGGTTAGCCTCAAAGAAACGAACTGCGGTGTCATATTGAATTATTCTCGGGGCTTGAGAAAACATAGTTGAAAGCCTCGAGAATACTTCATGTGCATCACGAAACTTGACACATTGCCTTGTAAAGCAGGATCCATTGCAAAAATCAAAACATTTTTAATTGCAGCGGATTCCTTTTGATAATTTGAAAAAGCCTCCCTTACATCGGCAGTGGCCCTAGTACTAGGCGAAGGAGGAGAAGGATCGATAAGGTAGCGTAATTTGCCATCACCTGCGGCAACTAATCGAAGTTGTTCCTCCCAATCTTTAAAATTACTACCATCGGCTTTTAAAACATATTTGTCCATAAAAGAACGTAGCCATGAATCTCTAGCTATGGTGACTGTTTGACTATTCGAAGCCATCGTGATTACTACAAAGGAAATAAAAGGAAAGATTAACATTTACCGTCTTAAATATTTTAACTTGTGAAACCTTTTTAACAAGTTCCCATTTATATAATGATCTCCCACTGAATTATATAAGCAATTCCAAGATCCAATTTTATATAAACACGGGCACGGTGGACCGATTCAACCCATATTTATATAAATTTGGTGAGTCAACATTTTGACTGATTCTACTACTAGAACTCTTGGTTGACGGATATTCTTAAAATCTATCTTTAAGCCCCAGAAATAAATATGGGCACGGTGGACCGATTCAACCCATATTTATCCCGTTGAGTCCAACCAATTTTCATGTGTAATAACTTTTATTACCCTACTTACCCAACGTAAAAAGAGTGTACCTCAGTGATCCGAACATACCTCTAATGAAGAAGGGATTCATAGGTGTTATTATTTGGTAAGGCTTAATCTCAATTTGAAACAAATGTGAGAGATCTTATCAATTTAATTGTATATCATTTTTAAGTGAACGAAGTTGGTGAATGCTAGACAATTAAATCGATAACAACAAAAATAAAAAAAAAAACAAAAAAAACATGTAGTGACGATTTGGCATGAATGCATAATTAAACAAACAAGTCCTAGTATGGCCACCTAGTTAATCTAATTAACTAAAATTATTACACTTTGGAAACCAATTCCTTGGTCCTTAGAATCTTCATAAAAAGGGCCTCCTTCTTTAGGATTCGGAACGCCTTTCCGAAAACATCGTCGTCATGAAAACTCCGTCTTTAGATGCTTCATCTAATTACTAATAATTAAATTACATAACAATATCCTATTATACAATTTGTAATAAAATTAAAATAAAAAATATTAATTAATTACAAATTAGGCGATACGAAATCGCAATTAATTATAAAACAAGTCGATATTCCCTTACATTTCGGGAAATACCAACTTCCACCTATAGCCATATTAGGAAAATTACATAATTATAATGCTAAAAACCATTCATCTAAATGAATAATAAAATGCATTATGAAAAAAATGACATGCCAAATCGTCTAACTTACCAACAACGATCAATTTGAGCTCGCTTTGACGGAATTTTTTACCAATAAAAATTCATAATCAATTCTTAAAACAATTTAAGATATGCTAATGATACTAATCTGGTCTAATATCAAAATAATTATTCTCACTAATTATCTTGAATTTATATGGTATTAAAACAAATTATAACAAAAAGACATAATAATTCACAATTATTACGGAAAAATTCTATTTAATTATAAAATCTATGGAAAAATAAATTTCAAAGCCATGAACATTCTAGTACTACACCAAAAATGACATGCAAGTGAAAATTTTTGGTTTTAAAATTTATTTAAAACGATTTTATAATTTAATCGGTAAAACGATAATTTTACGATTTAATTCCAAATCAAACCATAAAAATTGAAATAACTTAAAATTAAAATTTTGTACATTTTGGATGTATGTAAAAATGCTTTGATACCACTTGTTAGTTATTTTAGACCATTTTTAAGTCATATTATGAAAATAAAATTACTAGCTAATTTTATGACATGGCCTAAAATCTACGTGCATGCAAAAATAAATAACAAAGAGATGGTATAAAACCATTTAAGAGTAATTTCCTTATATTGTAGATGGAAATGTTTGGGCACAACTAAAAGATGACGAATTGACATAATAAGACTTTTGTAAAGTCGTTTTATTTTTTTTTAGGATTTTCTAGTAAAGAATAAAAAAAAAAAAAATTATATAAAAAAACGAACTAGTAAAGGGGCAATACTAGTTTCTTGATCGAACAAGAAATTTTTTATTGCCCCTTTACTTTTATATACTAAACTAAAAAAGAAATTTTATCCATTTGTAGATGGAACTTCAACAAAGACTAAGTCAGAGGGAAGTTATGAGCATTACGTTCATGCATAACTTCCATACCAAGGTTAGCACGGTTAATGATATCAATCCAAGTATTAATTACACGACCTTGACTATCAACTACAGATTGGTTGAAATTGAAACCATTTAAGTTGAACGCCATAGTGCTAATACCTAAAGCAGTAAACCAAATACCTACTACCGGCCAAGCAGCTAAGAAGAAGTGTAAAGAACGAGAATTATTGAAACTAGCATATTGGAAGATTAATCGACCAAAATAACCATGAGCAGCTACGATATTGTTCTTGTGCTAAAATATGATGGATGATCCTCCTAATACTCAAGTTAGAGTATCTCCTTTGGAAGCACCCAAGACTAGCCCAAAATCCTATATATTACTAATTAGATAATATGTAGGATAACCTTGTTTTATTATGTAATATTATTACTCTAATAATATTAGATAATGTATATTATTTATTGTGAATTTATTTGATGAATATCAACTAATTGATCAAGTGTGAAGATGAAGAAGATGAAGATTAAAATTGGTCTTTTTTTACTTCACAAAAATTGGCCAAGAGGTTGATATTGGGAAATTTTTGACTTCAAAAATTAACCCATGCAAATGTGTAATGAAGGGGTATATATAGTGGATGAAATGTATTGAATTGATGGGAACATCCCATGTGATCTTAACAAACAATCACTAACATGTGGAGGTTAATATTTGACCTATAAAACAGGTTTACATGGACCTCATATGGTCCATTTCGATTTCTGACATTTGTCCCATAAATGTTTATAAGTCTTATATTTAATTATCTTATATAATTAAATATGAATTTGATTATTTAACACTTAAATAATACAAATTAATAACTAATGACCACTCAACATTTAGGTAATTTTTAGACCATTTTATCAACATAAAATGTGTCTTATGATCCCTTATTAGCTAATTTTACAACCTCTTATAAATTTAAATAGCTAATTACCTCCACCTCACAACAAATACACACATCGTATAAAATTAATTAATTAACGATTAATTAATAAATTTTTATTAATTTTTATTAATTAAGTATCACATAACTAAATTATAAATCCTTTTGGCCCGAGTTCATAACTCGTCATCAAATAATATATTCACATGACATATTAAAAGTCAATTAATACAAGGATTTAATTAATTTGTATCTCATACAAATAATTAGTTTTTTCATTTGGGCATCATCCTATAGGTGTGACCTAAAGAGATCAGCTGATCACCGCCGTCACACGACAGTAATGTCAAACTCTAGTAAGCCAATCATTACCGATTAACGATGACCAGCGGACAAAAAAATAAATAAATCCCTGATATTCCTTTAACGAGATTTAATATGTAAACGCACTAATTGTGGAGGACACTACTCCAACATAAAATTCAAATACAACTTCTTGTTCTTGAAAACAAAAGGAAATAACTAATTTTCATGTCCAACTAGGAAATTAAAAGAGTTCTAAAACAACAAGTTCAAAATACAACAATAAAACGAAGACTATCATTATAAAGGCCAAGCTTCCATATGTCTTCTACTATGGGCGGCTACTCTAGCTTCCCTTGAAGAGCCTTCTTAGGCTTGCTTGTCCTTGCCTTTGTCTTTGCTCGGATGCCCTTAAAAAACAAATTAAAAGGGTAAGAATCACAACTTGTATCCATATACCAAAATTGAGATCAAAACATAAATGATAGGGAGAATTTTATTTATTACCTACTGAAACAATTTTTCCAGCTTTGATATCTCCAAGATACTTCGAGCAATTCCTCTTCCAATGTCCTATGCCATTACAATAATGACATTTGTCTTCGGAAGTAGCACCCTTTTTGGAAGAGCTTTTCTCAATTGCTTTTCCTTTTCCCTTGAAGGAAGTGAGTTTCTTGCTTTTACTAGCACTCCTCTTAAACTTCCCTTTACTCTTATTGTTAATTGCGAGCACATCCTTGGTTGAACTAACATTAAGACCCATATCTCTCTCAGCTTGCACAAGCAAGTTGTGCAATTCATGGAGAGAAGTCTTCATGTTTTGCATATTGTAGTTTATCCTAAACTTCACATATGCTTTGACTTTGTTCAAGGAATGTAAGACTCGGTCTATAACGAGTTGTTCGAGAATGTCAACCTTTTGGATCTTAAGAGTCTCAACAAGCTCAATCAACTTGAGCACATGAGGGCTAACTTTTTGGCCCTCTTTAATGTTCATTTCGAAAAATGCGGAGGCCGCCTCATATTGGATTATCCTAGGAGCTTGCGAAAACATGGTCACAAGCTTGGTGTAGATCTCATAGGCCGTGCTCATTTTGATAGCACTCCTTTGGAGATCGGGCTCCATAGAGAAAATCAATACGTTCTTGAAAGCGGCCGACTCTTTTAGGTAGGCCTCATAGGCCTCCCTTGCTGCGGAGGTTGACCTTGTAGTAGGTGTGGTGGGAGCGGCTTCGGTAAGGTAACGAAGCTTGTCGTCACCTTCCCCGGCCAAACGGAGTTGCGCATCCCAATCGGCGAAGTTAGAACCATTTTTTTCAAGTTTGCATCGATCCATAAAGGATCAGAGCCAAGAAGCATTGGGGAGTGGTGGAGCATTTGTGCTAGTTGATGCGGATGAAATTGGAGTCGTCATTGCAAACTAATCAAAATGACTACAAAAATAGAAATGAAGGAATTATAAATATTTATCGTTTTAACAAAACTTGTAAATATTTTAAAACAGGTTTTAGCATTTATATAGTGACCTTTACCCAACTATAATAAATGATTCCGATTCCCAAAATTCATATTAACTTGGATGTGAGCCAACGGGCCCTCTACATCTTTTATTAATATAACTTCTGTGGGTTAGCCCTCTTAACCGATTCTACAATTAGAATTCTCGGTCGATGATTTTACATTAAATTCATCTTTAGCCCGAATCTTTTGTGGCTACGGTCGAAAATACCTTCGTTGAGATTAACCAAATTTTAGAAGTGTAATAACTACTTATTACCCCACTCATCC
The DNA here is from genome assembly GCF_048544455.1 of Silene latifolia. NCBI lineage: Eukaryota > Viridiplantae > Streptophyta > Magnoliopsida > Caryophyllales > Caryophyllaceae > Silene > Silene latifolia. The sequence goes on along the minus strand of NC_133532.1, from coordinate 72,627,987 downwards.
AACGTAAATAGAAGCACCCCGAAAAATCGTATTGTACTCCTTATTAAATTTAGATTTATGGGCTCCTACTATTTGGTAAGGCTAAGTCTCAATCTTTTTGAAAGTAAAGGTGTAACACCCCCGTACACGAGGACGCCTTACCAAGGACCATCCCAGTGTATGGTGGTGTTACCATCTCGGTTACCCGAGGTAGTAGATCAAATAGACAATAAAAAAACTCTTATGTTATATTACCGTAACTCTTTACAACCAAATACAAAACTGATTACAAGTGATAACAAAGACTACTATGAACTAATGCCTCTGCATTTCTAGACCGGTAGCGTGATGACTCGACTCCCTCCATGCCCGGCGACCCACGGACCAACCGTACCTACTAAGCCAACTGCTCACCATCCCCGAATGGATCACCACAGTTTTGAAAACATAACACGGGGTCAGTACTGCACAATCGAGATAAGACATATAAGATAAGTAACCAGCTGATCATCCACCATCTCCGGTCTCCCGATCTCACACAGTAACCAACTACACACCGAAATGTGTAGCCCTGCCAGATTACCCATCGCAACAGGTAATCCTCGCCGCCAGTGGGGGACCGCAGCCAATCCCCACCTAAATCCCGCTCATCAACGAGCGATAACCCTGTCCTTTAATGTGCACATCCCCTCCCGTGACAGGTTCCACGGAGGGCGAACTAGGGCGTGAAGCCACTCCCGCAAGTGACTCCACCACAATCATCACAACACCACAACATCACAACCACCACCACAACACCAACACTCCGATGATCAGCAGATAACAGTAAACACAATACAATCACATCTTAATTCAATCAACAGAAACTGAGTAGGGAAACCCTACCTTATAGCCAACCATGAAATGCATCCACACATAGCCAAACAAGACTCCGAGATGAATCCTACAATGATGACCACATCCTATTATACAAATACTTCCAACAATGTACTATAGGAAATCACAAGACAACGACTTACCTAATGACGCGGACTGACGGTGACACGAACGACGACCATGCACACATCCTTCCTATGCAACCCCGTCTTTCCCATGGTTGAGGTGTAGGCTACATGTATGAGAGTTTGTGAAAGTAGAGGTGATTGGAGAGAGAGGTAGGCTAGGGTTAGAGGAAGAGAAACTGTCGAGAAAATGAGAAATAAAATGAATCTTGCGAACTTGCGTTTTTATATCAACGCGTCAACAGCAACCGTACTCGGCCGAGTAGACTCTACTTGGTTGAGTATACACAATACTCGGCCGAGTATTCTCTGCTAGGTCGAGTGAACGATCTCGTAACGCACCTATCCTAACCTAGGCCCTCACCTATATTTTCCTAAAGGTCCTTCCTGGTCAAAGGGTCAGTCAAAAGAGTCCTTAAATATCCTGGGTATTACAAAAGGTCTTGTCAATTTATTATCTATCAATTTTAAGTGAGCTAAAAGTCGAATTCTTGATAATTATAATTGACACGGTCGACGACTCGATATGCATGTGTTGTTATGGCGATTTGGCAATGCTTGCAACATATTAAAAGAAATGCAAAATAATAAATTCTTAGTATGTACTTTCCTAAAATAGAAAATCAAATAATCTATTACATATTCGGAAACAAACTCCTTTGGTCCCTTGAATCTTCAAGTGGCACGCCTCCTAAGAACACCGTCTTTGTCGGAACTCCTTTCCGAATGGCACCGCCTTGAAGAAAATCCGGAATTACAAATAATAATAAAAATACATACCTATTCCAATTATACATTTGTAAAATGAAAAACTAGAAAAAATAAAAGTGATACGAGATCACATTAAATTACAATCGAATCAATATTCTCTTACATTGCGGGCAATACTAATTAAAACTAAGGCCATACTAAGATAAAATTACATAATTCAAAATTATATAAATAAAATATGACATTCAACAATGAAATATGCAGCATTATAATATGTGTCTATCATGCCAAATTATGTGCCAAATCGCCCTATTTAACTTATATCGTTTATATAACTCGGTTTTATTGAAATGCACGATTTTTAACTTATTAAAATCGTAAATCAATACTAAAATCTAATTTTAGTCTAAGTAAATTATCCTAAAACTCTTAGGTCTTAAAAATTAGTCATCACTCAATTTTTGACAATAATTCAACTTTATTTAATTTTTATGCTCATTTTTGACCCTAAAAAAATAACATTTATGAAATAAATCCAAATTAAATTACAATAATTTCAAATTTTGAATTTTAAAATTTTGAATATTCTGGAATATATCCATGACGCTCATAATGTCAAAAATTATGGTTAAAATTTTTGAATTTAATTCGAGAAAATATAGTTGCAATTTATCGGTTTTATCAAATAAAACATCTAAAGTATACAAAAATTAATCTAATCAATTTTACAACTTTATATCTGATAAGTGGGATATAAATACAACCTAAAATAATTTTATCATGCCATGTAATTCATTTTAGCTATTTATGCTAAAATAGTCACTATTTATGTCATTTTTACACTAAAAATTCATAAATCATGCTAAATGAATCACATTCATCTTAAATTTTACACACAGTGAGTAAAATATTCATGTGACAACATATTAAAATTTCGTGGCCTATTTCGAAGTTTAACTATATTTAACCATTTTACCTCCATTTAATTCATTTTTATCTCATAAAAATCATAAACCATGAAATATTAATTACATTAATACGAAATTTTACATACAATACATAAAATATTCATGTGAGGTCATACTAAAAAATCACGGCCAGTAATGAAGCTTAACTATTTTTAGTAATAAAAGTTCATTTTACTCATAAAAATGCAATTATTTCACTAAAAATCATTAAAATGAGCAATAAAATACTATAAATCCTAAAAATGACCTAAATACATTTTAGGACCAGAATATATTATATGCATCATGCTTTCGTGACTATATCTAATAAATCACAAATTTTTAGTTTTAATTAAGTTACTAATAACCCGAAAAAACTATAAATCGACTATGCATGCAACATCCTATGCTCTGATACCAATTGTTAGGTTCATATACCTATTATTAGACTCTTCTAATAGTGAACTAATTAACATATTAATATGAGTTCTTTAGATCTAGTGCATGCATAACTAAATAAGAAATAAAATGAGGAAAAACAATGTCCCTTACATTGTTAAATGGCTCGAAAATAAGGGCACAAATAAGGTCACCTTCCTTATTTGTTCTTGAGCTTAAATGTAATGGATGATCCTCCTTAATCCCAAATTTAGAGATCTCCTCTTGTTGCACCCAAAACAAATTCCTTAAACTAATATATTAACTAACTAGATTAATATACTAGTATCCTTAAAATAATTCTAATAATATTCTTATTACTACACTAGTAATCTAATATTGTGATTAGAATTTTGATGAACAATTTTAATGTATTCTATAACAAGTTTTAGAGAGAAGTGAAGATGAGAATAAGAATGGTGAATGCATAAGAATGAGAATGACAAAATGAGAACAAAAATTTTCTCATAAAGAGAGGAGTGGTCGGGTAGTGCAAGGCCTTATGCCAATGCATGGCTTGCTCTTTTTCTTTTTGTTCTTCTCCAAAATATAAGTGTGTAAGCTAGTATGGAATAGCCATGATGATATGCACTTTATCACATAAAATAATATCATCCACACTCCTTCCACCCTCCATTTCGGTCCATATGTATAAAATTGACTTCCATTTTATTTTGTCAATTTGTCACTTGTCACACAATATGTCACATGTACTATGTAACATGTTATTAATTAATTTAATGCATATTTATCAAATAAATATCATTATATACATTAATTAAATTACATATAGCAAATTGTCTAGTGATTCTTGATCACATAAATAAAATGGGTCACATAATTATAATTTATAACATATTGTAATTATAATTAACCATTCATTCTTATCTCAATTGTTTCATAAACAATAATCAATTTTAGTAATAAAATATTTTAATTACTAAAATAAATCTTATTTAATCAAATTACAATAAGATATAAATATTCTCTCTCACAAATGAATTGTTCAATTTTAAGGACCTGATTAACTTGTATCGTCATACAATTAATCAACTTGTCTATTAAGGGAATTGTCCTATAGGTGTGACCTTAAGAGATCAACTGATCACCACCATCAAACGACAGTAATGTCAAACTCTAGTTAGCCAATCATTACTGAATAATGTTGATCAGTTGACTATATAAATGAATCATCCCTTATGTATTCTTAACTTGAGATTTAAACATGTGATCGCACTATTGTTGAGGATACATACTCCAACAACTTACTCGACAGAGTACCCAACAACACATAAAACCGTAGTATTACAGTTTTGACGTAGGCCTTCTAATTAGGTTTTAATCAACTATTATCCTTATTATCACTACTAATTCGACGTATTTTACAATCTTCTAAATCTTTTATTCTTTTTATTTTCTTTTCAATTCCCTTTGTAAGCGTAGTCATGACATATATTCAATTATCCATTGTAGTTTATTTATTCTAGTGTATTCAGTTAATATTGCTCTTGCATGATTTACTTACTTGGCAATTCACATTTAATGAATCTAAACTTCCACTTCGAACCAATTGAATGCCAAATTGTTTGTTTACGACATATTCTAAATTTACATGCTAGGATTAACCTATTGGATGTTGCATTTCATGCATATAATTGACAACATATCGAGTATAAATAACTTCCCTGATCACTAGTAGAGGCCGCTATCGAGGCGGACGGGATTAGGTGTTCAAATAAACGAGCTTCCTAATACGTACCCTCACCCCTTACTCAAGATCTCTGTGAACATCCGTGTTCATTGGCATCACGAGAGTCATTCTAGAGATAAAATGCTAAGGGTAACGAATTTATTAGTGTTCATGTCACTACTTTGTGCCTTGACATGACGCGAAATATTCGAACAATTCCAATTTTTCATAAAAATTGGTGGCGATTCCACAAATGCAGGCCTGTCAAACCTTTCACCGGTTTTAATGCCTTTCAAATCGGTAACGGCCCATGACGTGCCTCAGCCTCACGCCAGAGTTACGTGGGAGAAGTGCCGCCGCCGCCTCGAAACCAACCCGCGAGTGCACGCGGCGCGGGTGGCCGTGTCCACAGTTTGGGGACTCCGCTAGGGATGATACACTTAGACAAAGTCTAGTGTTACCTAGGGTGAAACTTGAACAAGGTTAGGGAATAGTTAATATGAGACAGTTGTCAGTTTTCACTACTTGATCTTCTTAGGTCGTTTTCGCCAGTCTTCCTAGGCTTAAACCAACCCATTCTACAAATCGTCCCGTCTGGACGGTGCAAGTTCCTACTTTCATCCAAAGATGGATAGCGATTGACGTCAACCATATCACGATTCTTACTCATGTTTGTATCAAGAGCTTTCACTACTCGTGCGAATGGACTAGGAACCGACCCGACTCATGTTTGACACGGACCTCTCCACAGACCACGGTATGATGGTTTGGTATGGCAACCCACCCTTTAAACCAAAACCTTTTAAAAGCACTCAGCATACCGTTATAATGCCCATGTTTGTGTTTGTAGCTTGTATGTTATCACCTTTTATAAACAAAACTCTGACGAAATTTTCAAAATACAAAAATGCAAATCTTTCAAAACGGCCTAAAAAGGTCAAAATCAACAAAGTCAAGTCGAAAATCTGCCAAAATTTCAGCGTCAACTCCTTCAAAAAAAAAAAAAAATCAAACTTCAGAGTCAACACTCCTACGATCACACACAATGATCGTTTAGGATAACATTTCAAAATCAACTTTCTTCCAACTCACGTGACACACACATGTCTTTTCTTTTCTTCTTTTCTTTTTTTTAGTCAATCCACGAGTCTTGTCTGAGTAAGTGTGGAAAATAGTCGAATGTGTCTTAATTCGTCGTCGATTCTTATATTCAACCCAAGATGATCAGAACAAATGAAAGTGTAACAAGCGTCCATGGTCCCGAAGGAAATGGTAATAGCCAAATCCTGGCCGCACTACTCCATCTTCAGACTAGTCAAGATGTCGCCTATGCTCGCCTCCAAACGATTGTAAATCGCATAGTGGCTGTAGAAGCAAGGCTCCCTCCCAGGGAAGATCCTATTCCCAACGTCCCATTGAATGACGACTATCCACCATTCATAAACGATTCTTCCTCAATCCCCGCCGAAGCAGAAAAGCGTCTTCAATATTTAGAAGAGCAACTGATGTACCTCAAAGGAGATGAAATCTACAGGAAAAATAGTCGAAAGTATGAAGCAGTAAATGCCCAACTACCAACTAATTTCAACATGACTGACATCCCGAAATTCAAGGGGCACGAAAATCCTCTAAACCACATTCATGCTTTTAAAGATTACATGTCTATCAAGGGCATCAAGCTGGAGATGTTCTTAAGGATATTTCCTTCATCTCTCGACACTATTCCCAAACAGTGGTTTTACTCTGTAGACCACAAGAAGATCTCTACCTGGGATGATGCAGCCGTCGAGTTCACCAAGCAATATGCGGATAACGCCGAAATTCAAGTCAACATGCGCACCTTAGAGGTTCTTAACCAAAATGAAAAGGAAGGATTCACCGACTTCCTAAGTAGGTGGAGGAAGACTAGCACCCAACTAGTTGAGCGTCCAGACGAGGCCACTCTTGTGGAAATTATTTGAGGTACCAAAACATCAAGTCTTTCAAAGACTTAACAGTATTAGGTACGAGAATTGAAGACGATATTCGCAAAGGGCTCTTGTCCAAAATAGTAGGACGCGGATATCAAGGGTCAACATCAACTGGAATTTGTTCCTACGGTTCCACTAGCAAGACCGACGATGTCATCCTCGTCGAGCCATCCAAGGAAAATATTACACCAAGGAAGTTCACCGACATCGGTGACACATCCACAAATGCACTGAAGAAGTTGATGAAGCAAGGAAGAATCCAACCAATAAGACCTACACCTGACCCGGAAAAGAAGACCAAATTCTGGGATGATAATGCTTATTGCGAGTATCACAGGGGTAAAGGACATGACACAAAAAACTGTTATAGGCTGAAGCATGCTCTTTAAGACATGATTGAAGATGGGCGTTTGCCTATCCCTCCTGAAAGCAAACCTAACAATACAAAGAATCCTCTTGGAATTCTAATGATCTCAGATGAGGAATCCACCTTGGATTGCTCACACCTTATCTCTCTAGTCGAAGACGAGATCAATATGGTCGACCATGGAGAAGCCTACTCTATCATCACACCAACTATTGCAGATTTTGTCGCATGGGCAAGAAGTGTGAGTAGACAGGTTGTTGAACTATAAGATGTCGTATCGTCTTTGCGAAAGTCAAAACTCTCAACACCAAGAGCCACGCAAATGGCCATTACCCTATCCTTAGAGTCTACAATGCAAGAAGTCATTATGGTAGTTTGCGATTTGGTTCAACAAATTGTTCATCTAGAATATGAAATTCTATACCTCAAAGAACTCAACACTATCAATGGCGTTTGGGCCGACGATGATAAAGATGTCTACCTTAAAGGACATCCCTTGGTCAAAACTTTGGAGGATCTTGACATAGATCGCCTAACTCGATCTGGTCGCCCATATCAAAATGTCACTCCAGTGCAAACAAATAATTCAACTACAAATGGGAATGTCGTATCTCCAACAGAGAACAACGAAGACTTAGTTACTGACCACTTGATGAAGCAACTACAGAAGATGAAGGCTAATCTTTCAGTTTGGCAACTAGTTGCTAGCTCATTTCCACATCGCCAAGCTTTGCTATAAGCATTGACAAAACTCAATATAGTGCACGATTCTACTCCAGATGACGTGGTCAACCTAGTCCTCCAGGACTCAATCAAGCTAAGTAACCCAGTTACTTTCTCAGATGAAGATTTACCACCTTTTGGTGTCACTCATAATCTAGCTTTTTATATTACGGTCACATATCTCAAGAAGAATGTACCCATGATGCTAGTGGATAATGGTTCCGCAGTCAACGTCATACCACTAAAGACAGCTTACAAGCTAGACATGAAGGAGTCAAACTGGACTCCAAATAATCAAGGTGTTCGCGACTGCGATGGAACGCGATGCAAAGTGATAGGTCTCATCAACCTTACTATAGCCACTGGACCAATCGAAAGAAAGGTTAACTTCCAGATAGTAGACATCGAGGCATCCTTCAACATTCCTAGGAAGGTCATGGATTCACGCTTTCAAAGTTGTGACATCCACGCTGCATCAAAAGATCAAAATTCCTCTAGATGGTCGAATAGTGACGATCACTTCGTCACCTATCAAAGCCGTCATCGAAAAGATGTCTAGCAATCAGGTCGTGTCGGATCCATTACACGAGTTGGGAGGGTTCAAGTCAGCAACCTTGTGGAAAGCGAATTGGCACCTCTATACTTCAACCCCTACTCCAACTTAATGGTCAACCACATACTCAAATCCAAGGGATATTTCCTAGGAATGCCACTAAACCCTATCCGGAACAACCCCTTTCCACTATTTAGAGAAGGCCATGCCCAGAAGACACCATTAGGGTTAGGATACAAGCCTACCATATCCGAAGCCGTCAAAATGCTTACTCAAGTCCACAATCGCAAAAATTGAGGAATACAAGTGCGACCATATCACCCTATGCTGAATGGATACTTCGTCAAGGAAGAAGACCATAAATATTTTCACGGATTTCCTGAACCTTGGATGTTCAAAGGAAACCGGCTAGCTGGAATAAAAGTGTTCCACGATTGCTATTTCATTCCCCATGAAATGATTCCTACCATTAGAAATCTTCAGACACCTTGTCTCAACGGACAAGCTGTCAGCCTTTTATTCAGAGAAGATCGATTCGTTAAGGCAGCCTAGGATGAGATTATTACCATGATACTTTAAGATGACCATTTCAATCCCGCAGCACTCATCACAGATGCGAACCCAGCCAATCAGCAGAAAGGATGGAGAAACTCAATCAAGTGGACCAACAATCAAGGAAGGCTCTTCAAGCTCACAACTAGAGAAGGAGAGATGTTCAAAGGAGAACCAGAAGATGACGAGTTCGAATCTGAGTTAGATTCAGAGTCAGAAACTAAGTCTAAGTCTAGGGAAGTCATTAGAGAGTCTCCTCCTGTTGTCACTCCCCTATCCCTTTGTTTCTCCTAGCTCAGCATCGTCTAGTAATAGTAGTTCAGGGAATGCCCCAACAACTGTCCCTTTACCGCCACTGACTACAACAAAGATGGCTTCTTTGTTTCAAGTATTTTCAAATATTAATATGAATAAACTCGATTCTTCTTACTTTTCGTGTTATCTTGTTTGCAATTCTGTTTATGATGATACTAAGTATGATCCTGAGCCAGACTCAATCGAACTACCTCCCTACATAATTAAAGAAATACCGGAGGAGGGTAAAGGGGCACCAGTTATAGAGAATACCGAACCTATCAATGTAGGGACAGATTTAGAACCCCAAGAACTTAGGATAGGGACGACCCTAGACCCAAATGAAAGAGCTCGCTTCATCGACATCCTTCACGAATTCAAAGACGTCTTCGATTGGTCCTACACGGATATGCCAGGGATATACAGGGACATTGCAGAACATCGAATCCAAATCAAACCAGGTTTCATACCCGTAAAACAGAAGCTTCGTCGAATGAGAACATAATGGGCTCTAAAGATCAAGAAGGAAGTAGACAAACAATTCAAAGCCGGGTTCATCAAAGTTTCCAAGTATTCAGACTAGGTGGCTAATATAGTCCCCGTACCCAAAAAGGATGGGCGAATCCGGGTTTTTGTTGATTTCTGGGACCTAAACAAGGCCAGTCCAAAAGACGATTTTCCACTCCCACACATCGATATATTAGTAGATAATACAGCGGATCACGCACTCCTCTCTTTTATGGACGGATATGCGGGGTATAATCAAATCAAAATGGCTGAAGAAGATATGTACAAACAGCGTTCGTCACTCAATGGGGTACTTATTGCTACACCGTTACGCCGTTCGGATTAATCAATGCTGGAGCGACGTACCAACGCACCGTGGCTACCCTGTTACATGACATGATGCATAAAGAAGTAGAAGTATATGTCGATGACATGATTGTCAAGTCCAAATATAGGCAAGGTCACATCGCCAACCTTCACAAGTTCTTTCTTAGATTGCGTAAGTACAACATGCGGCTTAATCCTCAGAAATGCGTATATGGAGTTACTTCCGGCAAGCTATTGGGGTATGTAGTCAGTCAAAGAGGTATAGATATTGATCCATTCAAGATCAAAGCTCTAATCGAGATGCCACACCCACAGACAGAAAAGAAAGTTCGGGGTTTCTTAGGCAAAGTACAATACATACATCGTTTTATTTCAAAGCTCACTATGGTTAGTGAACCTATATTCAAGAAGCTCAAGAAAATAGACCACACCATGTGGGATGACGATTGTCAAAAGGCATTTGATAGAATCAAGGAAATATTGGCTAAGCCGCCAGTTATAAAGCCACCACATAAAGATCAACCCTTATCTCTGTATCTCACAGTCACAGAGACAGCCATGGGGGCTATGCTCGCGCAAGTCGTCGGGAAGGAAGAAAGAGATATCTACTACCTTAGTAAGAAGTTCTTGGAATATGAGACTAAGTATACACCAATTGATAAGACATGCCTCGCTCTTGTGTGGGCAGCCAAGAAGCTAAGCCATTATATGCTTAGCTATTCCGTCAAGGTGTACTCGAAGATATATTCTGTCAAATACATTTTCGAGAAGCCTGTCTTAAACGGACGTCTAGCAAGGTGGAATTTGATGCTCTTAGAGTTCGATCTCAAATACGTACCCCTAAAGGTCATCAAGGGACGGGCAATAGCCGAATTCTTTGCAGACAATCCCATTCATGACACCCAAGTAATAGATAAGTGGTCATTTCTAGATGAAGACATTTTGCAAACCGATGCAGAATCGTGGGACCTCTACTTCGATGAGGCTTCCAATCTAAGAGGATATGGTATAGGATTGTTGCTCATTTCTCCTGAAGGTAAGCATACACCAATTTCTTTCAAACTCGACTTCGAGGTGACTAATAACGCGATAGAATATGAGACCTGCCTCTTCGGTTTACAAGCATCATTCGGTTTAGGCATCAAGAGACTTCGAGTCCATGCCGACTTATCTTTAATCATCAATCAGATCACTGGGTCTTAGAAAATCCGAAGTGAAAGTCTTGCGCCATACCAAGCCAGGATAGATCAAGTGGCTCAATTCTTCGACCAAGTCATTTACTTACATCTACCTCGAGAAGAAAATCAGTTTGCAAACGCTCTTGCAAAACTTGCAACCTTGATAACCATGCCTGACAACATGATAGTAATGCCGTTATGTTTTGAACGACGATCTGAGCCAGCCTATGTGCATTTTCTTACTGATGAGAACGAAAATAAAGAGGAACCTTGACATCAAGCCATATACCCACCCGACATGGATAAAAGGGAACAACGAGTGATTCGTCTATTAACATCTCAATATGTCCTAAATCAAGGGGAGTTATACAAGAGAATGCCACGAGGCGTCATTTTGCTTTGCCTTAATCATTCAAAAGCAAATAAAGTTATAGAAGAAGTCCATGACGGAGAATGCGGTCCTCATATGAGTGGGCCAATGATGGCAAATAAAATCATGCGTCTAGGATACTATTGGACAACGATGGAGAAAGATTGCATCAAATACGTACAACATTGCCACAGTTGCCAGATCTTCGGGAATGTACAACATGTTCCACCATCTCTATTATATACGATGACATCTCCTTGGCCATTTTCTACATGGGGAATCGATATCATCGGGAAGATCACTCTAGCTGGGATGGGTGGTCATTGTTTCATCTTGGTAGCCATCGACTACTTCACAAAGTGGGTAGAAGTGACATCCTATCCTGCCTTAACCTCTAAGCATGTGGCCAAGTTCATCCAAACCAATATCATCTGTCGATATGGGTGTCCACATAAGATAATCAGTGACAATGGATCTCATTTTCAAGCCGAAACCGAACAAATGTTGGCCAAGTACAAAATCAAGCATCATCATTCCTTGCCCTACCGACCTCAGACTAATGGTGCAGTAGAGGCAGCCAACAAAAATGTCGTCATGATCCTCAAGAAAATGATCGATAATTATCGAGACTGGCCTAGCAAGATCCCCTTCGCCCTATGGGGATATCGAACCTCAGTCAGGACACCTACTGGGGCTACTCCTTTCTATCCAACCTATGGCATGGAAGCTGTAAAGCCAGTAGAGCTAGAGATCCCATCTCTACGTATTTTACTCGAAAGCCAAATCTTGGAAGCAGAATGGAATAGAGACAGATATGAAGAACTCGTCCTCTTGGACGAACGAAGACTACGTGCCTTGAATAATGTTCAAACATATCAAGCACGAATTCGAAGAGCTTTCAACAACAAACTTAAACCTCGGAACATCAAAGAGGGAGATCTAGCAGTGCTTAAATATGTTCGACCTCTTCTACCAGTCGACCCAAGGAGAAAATTCAAACCTAATTGGGCCGGTCCTTATTTAGTCAAATCCATACTCTCAGGGGGTGCGATTATAATTACAGATTTAGACGAAAACGAGTTTTCAAACCCGACCAATCTATACCAACTCAAACGTTATTACCCTTAGAATAGATCTAAAAACGCGCCACGCGAGACCCACGTGTAACACCCCCATCTACCAAGGAGCCTTAACAAGACCTTCCCCAGCAGATAAGGGCGTTACCATCTCTTTTACCCGAGGTATACTAAATATCAAACGTCAATAAAGAACAATTAAGTTTATTACAAGTTATCTCAATAAAAGAAAGGTACAACTGATAATAAACTATCAACTATGGTGATACTATCCATGTCATGACTCGTGATAAACTCGTCCCTTCCAAAGCATCCACCTAAGCTCCACCTATCAACACCTGCTAAGACTGACTACTCACCATAATAGATCACGGCAGACACAACACAAGAAGAAACACAGACAACACCACACAAGGTCAGTAACTGAAGAACAACATGAAATACAAGGTACAACATACACAAATCCAACCACACTTCTAATTACCCACCACTCCTCTGACTACTCGAAGGTAAAGTCCTGCCAGAATATCTGTCGCAACAGATATTCTACACCGCCAGTGGGGGACCGCAGCCTTTTCCACCTAACCCCCGCTCATCTTTACCGAGAGAAAAACCATGTTCCTTAATGTGGACATCACCTCTTGTAACGGGTTCCACAAGGGGCAAATCAAGGGCGTGAAGCCGCTCCCGCAAGTGACTCCACTCAACCGAGGGCGCACCTCGCGAACCACTGACAAATAACCACAACCAATTACAATACTAACAATACCAATTCAATTAGTCAACACAACCGACATACTAAACAATTAATAGTACTGAGTAGGAATACCTACCTTTAGCAAACAGCAGCAACACCGCATACGACTATATGACGACAAGGAACCACCATTACTTCCTATTACAAACAGTATGACAAACCCTATTACTACCAATCACAACCATAACCAAACTAAGGAAGACGGTGATGATGATGACTTACAGACCCTCGATGTTCCGGCGACAAGACCGCTACCCGACTCATGCCACCCAATCCCATGTTGTCTCAAAGCTAAAAGGGTCCCAATGAATGAAGATTGGTGAAAGAGGGAGATGTATCGACGATTAGGTTTAGGAGAACTGAAATGAAACTGATTTTGGGTTCACGACTTCACGATTTATATTTTACCGCTGAACTGGACTTACTAGATCGAGTAAGGAACTTACTCGATCAACTGGACTTTACTCGATCGAGTCACTAAGCTACTCGTTCGAGTAGCCTACTCTAGATCGATTTTCCTCATCCCCAAAGGCTTTGGTGATGTAAGGTCGAGCTACTAGGTTCCCAGAGGTCTGGACAAGTTTCTAAGGTCAGTCAACGACGGTCAACAGGTCCGTGATAGGGCGGGTATTACACCACGTGCCGCTCTTGCGACACCAAATACACGGCACTGGCCAAACCTCGAGACTCGTTCCACCTCGCTCTTGCGTTTTGGCATCTTTTATTTATTCTCAATATCATCAACATAACTTAATTGCATTTTTAAAGAGTAAGTAAGGCACCATGCTTATTCCCTACGTTCATTACAAGCTCTTGCTTCGAACATTTATTCTTTTACATTTTATATTTTCCAACTATGTTCTGGGTTTGATTTCATTTTCAATGAATACGTAGGCAATCCTTCACAGGATACAACCCAATCAATCACTAATCAAGATGTAAATAGAAGGACATTTGTTTTGGCACTTGGAATTCGAAAGAATAAATAAAGGGAGCTGATTTTTAGTTCCTAACTGAAAACGATCGATTTATTCATCTATTAGTAATATGCCAAATAATATATAAATGCTGAAATAAAACGCTCAGCTAGGATCCTGAAAATCCCACCATTTATTACAAAAGATAGTAATAATAATAAGTAATATAAAGACTTAGGCTATTTCTATTCTTCCATCTTTCATTTGCCTTTGTCATTTCGGTCATACTTCTTGTCTCGACCTCGAGGAGGACGCTCTTGCGTTATCTCTGACCTAATCACCAACGGTCTTTCTCGAGGCCTAGTCTTTCCATTTCGATCCACAATCATCGTTTCAAGAGGAGCATGAGGAGCATTCTTTGGTTTCTTCTTCAGGCGGACAACTCGGAATCCAGCTTCTTCTTCTTCTTCTTCTTCTTCTTCTTCTTCTTCTTCTTCTTCTTCTTCTTCTTCTTCTTCTTCTTCTTCTTCTTCTTCTTCTTCTTCTTCTTCTTCTTCTTCTTCTTCTTCTTCTTCTTCTTCACTCAAGTACTTCTGCTTCTCCTTCGCCACCTCGCGGATCTTGTAGTCAATCGGCTCATGGTTCCTCAACTTCTCGAGCCATTCCAAGGTGCTAGCCTTGATCTGTAATACTATGGTTTTATCTGTTGTTGGGTACTCTATCGAGTAAGGCTTACTCTGTCGAGTAAGTGAGTTTTGGTTACGAAACAACGTACTGTCTGATGGGTAGTCGATCGAGTAGGTGACACTCGATCGAGTAGGGGACACTCGATCGAGTAAGTCTGTTTATACGGGTTATTCGCCGGGTTTTGATAGCAACGTGAGAATGTTATATAAATTTGTTTTTACCAGTTATTTTTACTTTTTCACTCATTTTAAATATTTTACACAAGAGAAAAGTTACGTAGCTGATGTGACTCTTAATTGCGCATATTTAGTCCCCTAATTGAGCCTATTTTGCATACTATTATACATTTTATGGCCATTTTATCCGTCAAATCCTTTCTACTTTGCTTTCCTAGTGCATCTCGTATATCTTATAGGAAAGGAGATAATGAGGCGGAATTCCCATCTCCCGTATATATTTTGAAGCTTCTCGACTATCTTAGATGGGCTAGTATGAAGAGGAGGCAAGAACGGTGACCAACGAAGTAGTATACATAGATCATAGGTTTCTAAAGCAAGAGGTGGAAAACTGCATGAAGATCCGTGTGTCCTAAACACAAGACGGGCGGATTTCCTTGTCCAAATCCGAGCGGCCTGAGCACGAGATGATCGGATCCAGCACCTTTTATCCGAGCGTCTTCCCTGCAAGACGGGCGGATCCCTTGGCAGAACCAACCGTGCTTCAAGCTGATCCGAGTGGATCGTGGTGGGAGTAGCTACGTGATATGCGCATCTCCCTCGAGACTTGTAATTCCCTATTTAAAACTTAGCATTGTTATTTGCTAATCCACCCTTGCTTAACCTAATGATGTACCACTATATATACTCCATTTGTAATAATCAAGAGGGAAGTTCTCTTAGATTAAATCAAGCCCTCTTAGAGAGAAGGGGGGGTGTCCCATAATAGAAAATCCTCTTATAATAGATTAGGAATAGATTAGAATAGATGAATCTCAACCATTCCACATTAATCATATTGTTCAAATTTATTATTATTGGGTAATTGAAGACAAATGGGTTATTATTGGAGAATTGACAACTCTTCATCAATCAATCAAGTTCTCTTATATTATTCTTTCCTTTCCATTTATTTATCTCAAGTTTGGTATAATCTCTTTACTCTTTATTGTTTATTTCCTCACTTTCTTATCAAGTTTATACTTGTTGTAATGATTGACACCATTGATAACATGTCTTCCATGATAATAAGTGAGTAGTTACTTAACTAGGATTAGTGGGGAATTAAGGGAAATAAACATCGGGATTAATCTATGCTTAATCTAATATGTTTTCGTAATTAAATCGCTTGCTTGTTGTGATCTCAACTTATGCACATGTCATGTTTGATGAAATGCGAGCCTATGAATCCTTGCATTTTTTACCCATCACCTATCTTTTCAATGAGGCTTGTAAGCTTATAAACCAACTCGAGCCTCATTAGACCATGCATATAGTTAGATAGGAAGGATTAAGTCGACTTGTAGGTGTTGTACAATCTAATCGATTCGACTGCGGGACCCAAACCTTCTTTGGGATTGTAAGCTTATACACCAACTCGATCCCATCACAACAATAAGTGCTTGCTATATAATTGAGAATATGTTTGTATGATCAACTCCCATGATTCCTTTATGATCCCATGACATCCTAGTATCTTTATTAATTTTTTTACATCTCTTAATTTATTGTTTGTTTTACTTTATTGCTTTCACAACTACAAACCCAAATCAATTGTGACACTAGCATAAATTGAGATAGATAGACTTAGATCCCAAAGCACACCGTCCCGTGGATCGACCTCGACTTAACCACTAACTAGTTGTTTGTTGAGATTATAAATGTGTTTGATAGAGTTAACAACGACTCTCTTTCACCATCAAAATGGCGCCGTTGCCGGGGACGGTGTTATGTGATTAAGTTCTTACTTGGTTGTCTATTTTAGTTGTGCTTTAACCTTGAGGAACTTGTTCCTCAAGGTTCGTTCTTACCATTTTTGTGTAGTTTCCTTAGTTGTAGTTGTTTCCTTGTCTTAGCTATGATGATGGCTCAAGACTTGACATATGGAGTATGTGGTGGATCTTTTGAGTATGATTACAATGGGTATGGGGAGTTTGAGGAGCAAGTCAACACAAACCTACCTTAAAACTCTTACAATGAAAGTTCCAACTACTACCCCAAATTTTCCTACCAAACCTCCCACATGCAAAATCCACAACAACCACCATCCCAATATCCACTTTACAACCAATTTCAAACGCCACAATATGACCACTTTCACACCCACCCACAACAAGAAGATGAACCCATTCAAAATGTGATTCCCCAAATGATGGGAGATCAACAAAATTTCTTCAAGCAAGTGCTAAAGGAGAGCCAAAACAGGGACAATGTTCTTCAAGGCATTGTTACCCAAGGTAAGGAGTTGGAAATTCAAATTGCCCAAATGAAGGAAGCCCAAATAACTACTCCTCACCATTCTTTAGACATTGATCACGAATGCGAGTTTGAAGGGGTAACCTTTGATGTGGAAGATGAGAAGCGGGAAGAGCCAATCTCTTTGAGCTCTTGTGAGTATGAAAGTGTTGTGTTTGATGAAGAAGATATGAGGTTGAGTACGCCAAATAATCTTAGCCTTTGTGAGTATGAAGGTGTGACTTTTGATGTGAACATTGAGGTGTTGGAGAAAGAGTTGATGAGGAGGAGTAAAGACCCCATTTATGATTCATATT
The DNA here is from genome assembly GCF_048544455.1 of Silene latifolia. Taxonomy (NCBI): domain Eukaryota; kingdom Viridiplantae; phylum Streptophyta; class Magnoliopsida; order Caryophyllales; family Caryophyllaceae; genus Silene; species Silene latifolia. Next base: position 72,610,176 of record NC_133532.1, on the reverse strand, counting down.
AAGATAGCCATGATGACAAGATCGAGAAAGAATCTTATGAAGAATATGTGTCTTGTAAGGACCTTTGGAATAAGGAAGAAGAATGGACTTGTGAAATCACCTTACTTGAGGAGCCCATCCTTGAGAAATTTGAGATATCATATCATGAAGAAAATGAATGCCTCTCCCCTATTTCCTATGAAGACCATTTCACACCCACCATGGAATCTATGATTGTTGGAGATGATATGGTGGATCTTCTCCAAAAAGTTAAATCATCATATAAAGGGTACTTGATGGAAAAGCTCAAGAACAAACTTGCAAATGAACTTACTTGTGGAGGTTTGGCACCCACAATTTCAACTCCTAAAGTATCCGGTCATCAAAGTTATGAGAATTATCCTTCTACTTTAAGGATTGACAAATCCAAGCGCTATCATCATTGTCGAAATTGGAGAAGAAGGTGGTAAGTGGAAGTCTTCGGACGAAAATAAGCCATACTTCATTCCTCGTGTTGACAAGAATCATGGGCTTATTAATTAGAAGCATTGCAAGGGCCAAAGTGATAAGGGCAAGGTAAAAGAAAGAATGAATGACAAGCTTCCTTGGCCAAATTTCATATTAAAGTGGAGCAAACCATACTTATGCTTATTTCGGGCTTGCTCACAAGCCTTTGACCTTCTTCTAAGGGCCTTGAGCTCTATGGACAAAGAATCTCGACAATCCAAGCTAGATTGGTGGAGTCCTATCTCAAACCACCATTTGTAATATATTCCTTCCCATAATCTTTGCATTGTATAATATTGTATATACCTTTATTTTTGTTGCATTTTCTTACATGAGAGTAGTAAGAGAGGGTTGCTTACCCATTTATTGAGCATACTTTCAGAAAATGATAAGAAGGAATCGCAAAAGGGTGCAAGGGAAAGAATTCGAATGAAAGAAACCAGGGATTGACGAAGATCGGAACGAGACGCTCGTCATGGTAGCAAGACGCTCGTCTTGAGCCATGCTACAAGCACGAATCAACACTGTCTAAGAATCTGCCCGGATTGTCAAGAAGACGCTCGTCCCGAACAAGGATCCGCTCGGACTGGCCTTGAGACGCTCGTCCTGGGCAACGTCCTAAGAAAATTTTTTGCACTGGATGAGAATACGCTCGTATTCCTTAGAGTCCGCTCGTCCCAGCAGAGACGCTCGTCTCCTCTAGAATCCGCTCGTCCCCAACTGGATGTAATTTTACACGGCTCACTGACTAAGAATCCGTGCGTCTCCACCATAAGACGCTCGTGCTGCAGCTTCAAGACGCCCGGATCACACACGGGACGCTCGGATTGGCACGACTTTTTGGCTGGATTCTCGAATTGTCCGTCTGAGCCCGGCCCTGGACCACTCGTCTCTCACCCGTCTCCTTGTTATAAACACCCCCACCATCCCTCTTTTTCCTTATCTTATCTCCTAAAAATCTCACATTACCGTCCACACACAATCCCCATCACAAAACACCCAAAACCCTAACTTTTCAATGAAAAAAAACGATGAACCTAAGAGGTAAGGGCAAGAAATCCTCCGATGCCACACCTAAAAAGCGCAAGGGTACTTCTTCATCCACCCCAAGGGAGACAAGGGGCCGTCAAAATGCGGTCAACCAATCTTCACTAGCGATGAACACCGCCAAAATTTTTAACTTTTGCTAGGTAAGCATTACGAGCCCACTCAATTTATTGATATCGATGTTTTAGAAGTTCTAGGCATAAGGTATCAAACCGAAATGTTCTTCGATGGTTTGGGTCTCGGGAAGTTATTCTATGCTCATGAGGATACCTACCTAAGTCTTACCCTCGAGTTTTTGTGTAGTCTCCGCATTGTCACTAATACACGGAGAAATGTTTGTTTGGAGTTCCGACTTTGTAATCAAGACCATAGGTTAACCCTTGACCAATTTGCAAACATTTTTGGTCTTGAAGTGCCGAGGGAAAACACCGATAAGCCCTCCGACTTCACCGTTAACCACATTTGGAGAGCCATCTCCGGGAGGGAACTCCATTCTTTCAAACAATGCTATACCTTTGTCATCCAACATCCGGTGATTCGGATCACCGAGCCCTTTATAGCCGGAACCGTCAATGGGAGGCTAGAACAAGATAGGTGCACCCTTCTTGACTTGACCTTCTTAGAATCCTACTTAAATGTTTAAGGGACGAGGGATTACAATTTCAACATGCCCCTTGAGATGCTTACAAGGTTCTTTGATTATGCTCAAGGGAATTCTAACATTAAGACCTTTGTGATGGGGGGCCTAATCACAATATTGGCCAATGAACTTTGCCCCCGATTTAACCTTCATGGGGCCTATGAAAAGCTCCAAGGGAGCACTTTTATTGACGAAGATGCTATCTTCAACCACCACCGGTGGTGCACTTACAATCAAGCCGAAAGTGTGGAGTGGTTCACAAAGGGATGCTCTTCACTTGTCCTCATAGGGTGGAACGTACCACCTACCGAGTCACAGTTGAGTCGGTACTCACCTACACCGAACTACCTCCTCCCCATTGAGATTCACCCTAACCCACCACAAAGAGAAGAAGCACCTCGTCAACCTCGTGAGTTGCCGGAACGGGGTAATGCACCACTATCCTATGTACCCATTCCGCCCTACCCAACACCACATGTACAATTCACTCCCCAAGATCCAAGAGCTCCAAACATGAATGATTTAATGAAGCTCATGCAACGTGTCGATCTTGGAGTTTACGATGAGAGGGTTGACAACTACTTGGCTCAATACCCCTCCTACTACAACATGGCTCAACAAGGGTACATCGACCCTAGAGGCCCTCACCCATCTTGGGCTCAACTACACCTTTTATTACCTAATCAAGGGAACCAATACGGGAACTTTGGCGGCCAAGGTGGAGGATTCTTTGGCCAAGGAGGAGGGTATGACCAAGGAGGTTCTAGCGGGTGTGGATACCGCAATGATGATGATGATGACGAATGAAAGGGTAAGAGGTGTCTACCACACCACCTTCATTTGTATGATACTCTTTCTTTCCCTTTCTCTCATGTATAGTTGCCTTGCATTTTAAATTATCTTGCATCTATATCACACCTCACTTGCATTTGTATTATATTTCATATTGCATTTGCATTAGTTAGTTCTTATAGTATAGTTGCATTATAGCATAAATAGATTAGTTTGCATTGTGATATATTTCATATAGACTAGCAATCATGCATAGTCACTAATGACCAAACCTATTTCTTTCCACACTAGAAATAGTGCATAAATCGGTTTGGAGAGGTTTGATCATAGGTGAGAACATGCATCATTTAGTGTAGTGTGGATTGCATTCATTTGTTATATATGTCATCTAGATTTGCATTTAGTTAGAGCATGCATTCATTCATATCATATAATTACATTTGTACTTCAATTTCCATAAAATCAAAAATCCAAAAACATGTATTTCTTTTCATTCCTACTCCTACATGTACATTGAGGACAATGTCCAAAATAAAGTGGGGGATGGGAATTTATAATCAAAAATACATAAAAATTGAATTTTTTTGAAAAAAATCAAAAATATGTTCTTTAATTTCATTAAAACAAAATCCTTAAAAATTTGAAAATTTCAAAAACCAAAAACATCTTCTTTAATTTAGTAGTGTAGAATTGTGTATACTTGTGTTTTTGTTCTCTTCTCACATAGATACAACACTACATTTGAGGCATTGTCAAGGGAAAATGAAGACCGCTTGGTATGATCGCTCTAATCTCTATTTCCCTTCCATTTCTTTTCATTACTCATATGAGGAGGATGGGCTTACATGTCCAGGAGGATGTGGTGTATTTTGTTGTTGCGGTTAAGTACAAGTATAAGAGCAGCTGACAAAAGAGCATAACCCCATAATGAATCAGGCATTACTGTGTGACTCATCATGGATCGAACCATATCAAGTAAGGTTCAATTTCTCCGTTCGGACACACCATTTAATTGAGGTGTTCCAGGTGGAGTTAACTGTAGAGCGATTCCACAGTCTTTCAGGTGTTGATCAAACTCATTTGAAAGATATTCGCCACCCCGATCTGAACGGAGTGCTTTAACCTTTCTACCCAGTTGGTTCTGTACCCTATTCTGGTATTCCTTGAATTTCTCAAAGGACTCACTTTTATGCTTCATTAAGTAGACATATCCGTATCTACTCAAATCGTCCGTGAAAGAGATAAAATATCTATAGCCATCTCTAGCGGTAATTGACATAGGTCCACATACGTCCGTATGTATGAGTCCTAATAGGTCACTAGAGCGCATTCCAACACCTTTGAAGGAAATTCGAGTCATCTTGCCAATGAGACATGATTCACACGTGCCATATGCAGAAAATCCGAATGAGGGAATAGTCCCATTATCGACGAGTTTCTTTACGCGTTTCTCATTTATGTGTCCCATTCGACAATGCCATAGATAGGTTTGATCTTTGTCACCAACCTTTAATTTCTTATTATTCATGTGTAATACTTCCGTGGTTAGATCTAAGATATAAATTCCATTCATGGAAACTGCTTTGCCATAAATCATTTCATTAAAAGAGAAAATACAACTATTATCCTTTATTGAAAATGTAAAACCGTCTTTAGCAAGTACGGAAACATAAATAATGTTCTTAGATAAACTGGGTACATAGTAACAGTTATTTAAAGATAACTCAAAACCACTAGGGAGTTGGATTACATATGTTCCCTTCGAGGCAGCAGCTACTCGTGCTCCATTCCCGACGCGCAGGTCCACATCACCTTTTTCGAGAGGTATGATGTTCTTTAGGCCTTGCAAATGATTACACAGATGAGAACCACAACCAGTATCTAGTACCCAAGTTCCGAAACTTGCATGGTTAATCTCAATCATATGAATATAAGATGACATACCAACAGGAACGACGCGGCCTGCCTTGATGTCCTCATGGTAGACGGGACAGTTCCTCCTCCAATGTCCAGTCTTGTGACAATGGTGGCACTCTATGTCACCGCCCTTGCTCTTTGTCTTGCCCTGTGAGCCACTAGTCTCACCAGGCGCACTCTTACCGTTTCCTGGCTTCTTAAACTTTGGCTTACCTACAGCTAGGTCGCCATGAGCCTTGCCCTTACCTTTACCTTTGTTGTAAATTGTGAGAACATCCTGCTTCATGCTCCCACTCAATTTCATATCCTTCTCGGTCTGTACGAGAAGGGAGTGTAGCTCATGAGGACTCCTTTTCAAGTCATTCATGTAGTAGTTCGCCCTGAAAAGGGCAAAACCATCGTGAAGAGAATGAAGCATTCGGTCAATGACAATGCTCTCACTGATTTTACAATTCAGTGCCTCCAGCTTCTCGACATTCTCAATCATGTGAAGAATGTGTGGGCTAACCGGTTGGCCCTTCTGGAGTTTCGCATCAAAGAAGCGACAAGTATGCTCATATGTAACGATTCTCGGTGCCTTTGAGAACTTGTTAGTGAGCGTGGTGAAAATCTTGTTTGCACCTTGGGCAATGAAGCGTCTCTGCAAATTGGTTTCCATTGCAAAGATGAGTACGTTCTTTATCGCACCCGCTTCCATAACGAAATCACTATAAGTGAGTGACTTGTTGGCTCCTGCATTGGGGCACAGGTTGACCGGCAATGGCTCGATTAAATACCCGAGCTTACCGTCGCAGTGGCGGATTCCGTAGTGCCGCCTCCCAGTCCGCAAAATTGGACCCATCATTCTTCAGTCGAGTGGACTGGTTCATTTGGTCCTTGAACATTTTAAGCCAGGACGAACGATCTAGTGTGGCACTAGGCATTGGGATTGCGTTATTTCCAGCCATTTGTTGTAACAGTATTATTGATAATATGCGTGTTCTACACTGCGAAAGAAGAATAAAATAATAAGCATGCATCGTTTTTATTTTAAGTCTAATGAACTAATGTCATAACGCGAAGACTCAAAAAACATTTATACAATTGACCTCCCTCAAGAATTATATAAATGACCCCAAGACTCAATTCTCTCAGAAATTGATAAGCTAACCTGTTAGCTAATTCTACCGTTAGAATTCTTGGTCGATAAATTTCTGTAAATACTATCTTTAGTCCATCATAATCACGAGAAACTCTTCGGACTACAATGTTGAGGTAAACTAAGTCATCACAACTACTTACCCAACGTAGAAGGGGTCATATTAGGCCTACCGACGAAGAAGGGACTCATAGATGTTTGCCCTTATAAAGACTAATCTCAATTTCCGTTTTAGAGGAAGATCCCATCAACTTTTTAATTCATTTTAAGTGAACTATAATCTAGCATGCGAGAATGATTTAAACTAAAGTGATGGCTTATAGACTGTGACATCTGCATGTCCATGAAAACTTAACATACAACTATATGAGTCAATTTTCATGCATTTTAGTAGTAGGTGGTTTGGTTTTAGGCGGAATATGATGCAATTACTAGCATGTGAATGAAAAGCAATAAAATGAAAAACGTAAAAAAAAAACAGTAAAAGTCCTAGTGTGGCCTATCCTATCAAAATGAACAATAAATACAAGTTTGGAATCCATCCTTGGACCCGAGAAGCTTGTCTTGATGTTCCATCTTGATCCATGTAGCGGGAGTGAGCTTGAATCTTCATCTTCAGTCTTCTTTGAAATTACAATAAATAAAATTACATAATTGACCTATTAATTACATTCTAATTCCAAAACCCAAAACTAAAAAAGGAGATTCGAGATCTCATAATTACATAAAAATCATGTTTCCTTCATTACGAAAACATAATTGACTAAGGCCACACTAAGTATTACAAATTACAACCGATTGCAAAATTAAATACGTAAATAAAATTCATTCATTCGATTCATTCAACATAATTAAAAGCATCAACTAAAATAAATTAAACATACATAATACAATACATAAATTATGTTGATTAATTTATCCAAACCACCTATTTAAATTAAATTAAGTGACAATTCCGCAATTTAATCACATTAATTTCATTTCAATCCATATTAAACTTGTAATATGAATTCTATCCGTCAAAATTTTAAACCGTTTTAAAATAACTCGGTATCTTTAAATTGTGAACCGATTCACAATAACTAATTGGGCAAAATAAAAAAAAACAAAATCTAATTTTTTTAAATTGGGCTCGGCTGGAAGAAAAAAAAACTAATTTTTTTTTTTTTTTTTTTTTTTTATATTTTTCAGCTGTCACGGCTGAAATTAAAAAAAACCTTTTCCTATTTTAATTCGGTAAATAGAAAAACAAGGAAAAACTTTCCATAAATTTTTTTTCTCTTTTTCGGCAAAAAGGCAAATAAAAAACTTTCCTTTTTTTTTCTTCTCGGTTTACCAAAAAACAAAATTAAAATAAAGTTTTTTTTTTTTTTTTTTTTTTTTCGGTAAACCCTAAAAAAACGGCCTCCTTTTTTTTTTTTTTTTTTTCTTTTTGCGGCAATATGCCCTAAAACAAGATTGGATGACTAAATTGTATACCTTTGCTATTAGAACATGATTAGCATATGAAATAATAAACATGATCAATTTATATGCTAAAAACTATATAGCAAAAACAATCTTTTTATCATAAACATGACGATTCCATTTAATTTTAACTTAATCTGCATTAAATCAAAAACTACCAATTCTTCATATGATAATTTTATCTGATTATAAACTATAATATGAAAAATAGAATGGAAAAATATCATCAAACAGAAAGAAAAAAAACGGCAGGAAAAAAACGGCAAAAAAAAAATTTTCGAACCACAAAACAAAATTCGAAACCCAATTTTTTTTTTTTTTTCGAAAATCCTATTGTTCACATACAAATTTTATGAAAATCATCAAAATTAAAATCGTAGCCTATTGCTCTGATACCACTTGTGGGAAATAAATCTGTATACTTCCCTTAAACTAGAAGGATTATAACGATTTAATAAAGATGATCTAAGGTCATAAAATAAAATACATAAACATAAGTAAAAAGACTTAGAATTAACCTTCTGTCCTAGCAAATATGGCCTAAGAACAATATCAAAATTGATATTCGCCTATTAGTTGCACCCAAGACGATCTGAGATATGCCCTTTGATTATGCTAGAAATCAATCTAAAATTTTCTGTAAAATTTAATTGTCTTTGTGTTCTTGTGATGAGAAAGAGGAGGCAAGGTCAAGAAAAAGCATTAGGGTAGAAATAATTCTCTACCTTTCTTTTTATACAGACCGAAACTTGGAGTCAATTAGGAAAATAAAACTTCCCTAATTTCGGCCAAGTGAACCGAAATAAGGAGTAATTTTCTCCTTATTTTGGTCTTTCCAAAAATATATAAAGTGTGTTAAATTGTCATCTAGTGAGGATCGAACCCATGACCTCTTGGCTTGTGTACCCTCACTATTACCACTATGACACATTCAACTTGTTGATATTAAATACAACTGATTATATTTAACTACGAATTAACAGATTAATTCGTCCAAACTAACTTTATATATATTTAATTTAAATATAACTTATTATATTTAATTTACGAATTGACAGTTAATTCGTCTCAACTTAATATTATTTAATTTTCATTAAATAATTATCTCATCAACACATTGACTAACTTTTTAGTCATTTTGGGCATCAATGTAATTATATTTCTATAACCACATTTCTCAAACACGTCCTATAGGTTTGACCTTTAGGGACCAGTTGATCACCGCCATCTGTATGATAATAACGTCAAACTTTCTAGCAAGCCAACCGTTATTAGGTAAACGTTAATCAACTGATTAAATATACGAAGTATACCCTTGTGAACCTGTAAGAGATTTACAAATGTTATCACACTAATTTGTGGAGGACACCAGCTCCAACATTATCAACAAAAAGGGGACGGGCACAAAAATCTCCAAATTAGGTTCAAGTACCAAAATAAAAAATAAAAAAGTTTGCAAATTGCATCAATGAATAGAGGAACAAAATAGACTCCTATGCTTTAATAGAAGTACCCTTCTTACAAAAATGAGTGACTTTGAAAAATGTTCAAAAATGCAAAGATTGAAAAAAATTTGCCAAGTATCAAAATGCCAAACATCAAAGAAACGGCAAGAATTGTTCTTAAAATGTCAAAATTTCACAATAATTTGGGGGGAAAAATAAATCAAAAGCAAACTACCATTGTGAAACTCAAAGCATATTGATCCCTTTTATCCATTGATCTCATCTTTGTTACATGGTGGAGAGGGGACGACCCTTCTTCTTGTCTAGGCAAGAGGGGGAATTCCGCGATCCTACAGTGTTTCTAACACCATAAGGAGACTACTCTTGACAAAAGCATTTAGCGATTGAGGATAAAAGTACCCTAGTTTGACACAACTTGGAGGTGATTTGTTGGTATCCTTTTAGACTTAGTAGCTTGGAGAAACAATATCTATGATGGAGTGTGTACCCTTAAATTGCTTCCTGTTTAGATGATTTCCGCCACTTAGATGAGGAAAGTGGCTATTCTTTTTTAGATGCATCCATTACTTGTTTTGTGTGCTTAAATGCTTGGATGTATCGCCATTTTGGCAAGCCCCACCTTGCCTTGCAAGAAGGCATCCTACCTCATAGATGTCTTGTTGTGAGTTGAAGGGGCGGAGTGAGACCCGCTAATTGTCTCACATCGGTTATATTATTACTAGGATAGTTTAAATAAAGGTCTAGTTCTAGTCACCTCTTTACTCGGGACGAGTAAAGGTTCGATTTGGGGATGTTTGATGTGACTCTTAATTGCGAACATTTAGTCCCCTAATTGAGCCTATTTTGCATACTATTATAACATTTCATGGCCATTTTATCCGTCAAATCCTTTCTACTTTGCTTTCCTAGTGCATCTCGTATGTCTTACAGGAAAGGAGATAATGAGGCGGAATTCCCGTCTCCCGTGCATATTTGGAAGCTTGTTGACGATCTTAGATGGGCTAGTATGAAGAGGAGGCAAGAACGGTGACCAACAAAGTAGTATACGTAGATCATAGGTTTCTAAAGCAAGAGGTGGAAAACTGCATGAAGATCCGTGCGTCCTAAGCACAAGACGGGCGGATTTCCTTGTCCAGTTCCGAGCGGCCCGAGCACGAGACGAGTGGATCCAGTACCTTTGATCCGAGCGTCTTCCCTGCAAGACGGGCATATCCCTTGGCAGATCCAACCTTGCTTCAAGTTGATCTGAGCGAATCGTGGTGGGAGTAGCTACGTGATATGCGCATCTCCCTCGAGACTTGCAATTCCCAATTTAAAACTTAGCATTGTTATTTACTAATCCACTCTTATTTAACCTACTAATGTACCACTATATATATACTCCATTTGTTATAATTAAAAGGGAAGTTCTCTTAGATTAAATCAAGCCCTCTTAGGGGGGGGTCCCATAATAGAAAATCCTCTTAGAATAGATAAGGAATAGATTAGAATAGCTGAATCTCAACCATTCCACATTCTTTCCATAATTATTGTTCAAATTTATTATTATTGGGTAATTGAAGACTATTGGGTTATTATTGGAGAATTGACAACTCTTCATCAATCAATCAAGTTCTCTTCTATTATTCTTTCCTTTCCATTTATTTATCTCAATTTTGGTATAATCTCTTTACTCTTTATTGTTTATTTCCTCACTTTCTTATCATGTTTATACTTGTTGTAATGATTGACACCATTGATAACATGTCTTCCATGATAATAAGTGAGTAGTTACTTAACTAGGATTAGTGGGGAATTAAGGGAAACAAACATGGGAATTAATCTATGCTTAATCTAATATATTTTCGTAATTAAATCGCTTGCTTGTTGTGATCTCAACTTATGCACATGTCATGTTTGATGAAATGCGAGCCTATGAATCCTTGCATTTTTTACCCATCACCTATCTTTTCAATGAGGCTTGTAAGCTTATAAACCAACTCGAGCCTCATTAGACCATGCATATAGTTGGATAGGAAGGATTAAGTCGACTTGTAGGTGTTGTACAATCTAATCGATTCGGATCCGGGACCCAAACATTCTTAGGGATTGTAAGTTTATACACCAACTCGATCCCATCACAACAATAAGTTCTTACTATATAATTGAGAATATGTTTGTATGATCAACTCCCATGATTCCTTTATGATCCCATGACATCCTAGTATCTTTATTAATTTTTTTACATCTCTTAATATATTGTTTGTTTTACTTTATTGATTTCACAACTACAAACCCAAATCAATTGTGACACTAGCATAAATTGAGATAGATAGACTTAGATCCCAAGCACACCGTCTCGTGGATCGACCTTGACTTAACCACTAACTAGTTGTTTGTTGAGATTATAAATGTGTTTGATGGAGTGAACAACGACTCGCTCTCACCATCAGTAGCATTCCTTTCTCTCATTGCTATCAACTCCTAAGGGCTAGAGTCATCGGATCGCAGAGTTCTTTACGCCGCTGAGACCGTCGCATTGTGGGTAAAATTCTAGTATGATTTTTGTGTCATTTCATTGAGTTTAGTTGAAACCCTAATTGGGTATTTTGGGGGGTTTTGGGAGTATTGTGATTGTTAGATAGTAATTGTCTGATTGTATGATTAAAGGAGGTGATTTCGTAGAAGAACGGTTTTGATTAGCTGATTGTGACGATCTTGGTGATTGCTTTTCCAGGTAGGGTTTTCCTACTCTGTTATTGGTTACATTGTATTGGATGTTTGATTGATTGTGGATGGTTGTTTAATGTTTTTGATCTATATCGGATCGGTATTGGTAATTGGTAATTGCAGCTGTATAGTTGGTTGGTTGTGTTTGTCTGTGGTTCGCGAGCTGCGTCCTTGGCTGAGTGGAGTCACTTGCGAGAGTGGCTTCACGACCTTGATTTGCCCCTTGTGGTTCCCATCACAAGGGGGATGTGCACATTAAGGAACTTAGGTTTTCGTGCGGTGTTGATGAGCGGGGTTAGGTGGGAACGGCTGCGGTCCCCCACTGGTGGTGAGGATTACTGGTTGTGGCCGTAATATGGCTGGGCTAGACCTTCAGGCTAGTCAGGTGATTAGAGATATGACGGAGTTGGATGATTGTATGTATTATTGTTATTGCTTTATCTTATATTGTATAATAAGTAACTGACCCCGTTTAATTGTTTTAAAAACTATGATGATCCATTCGGTGATGGTGAGCAGTTGTTGAGCAGGTATGAGATGGATTGTGCGAGGGATAGCTGGGATCAAGTCACCACGTGTCACTAGAGGTTTCCGATGTGTCGTTGAACTTATAATTGTTTTTAGTTGGTTTTGATAATTTGGAACAGTTGTATCATACTTTACAGTCTTTGGATTTTGATGTATTCACTTAAACTATTTGTTTAAAGTATGTTCTTTGATGGTCTATTTGATATTCATTGCCTCGGGTAACCGAGATGGTAGCACTCTCATTCATTAGGTGATCTTAGTAAGTCACCTTGGTGTATGAGGGTGTTACAAAGTGGTATTAGAGCGACGATTTTGGAACCTGTAACTAATAAGCCCAAGGAACATAGAGAGTCAAATTAAAATAAATCTGGGTAGGAGTTGCTAGGAGCTAATGCAAAGACTTGGGAGACGTCCTAAAGTCGCAAACTCGCCCTACAACTTTGAGCCGGTCACTATGGGGTATCATGATATCGCTATATGTTTACTATTGTTCATGTGCATACGTTGGATGAATATGTTGGGTGAATAGGTGGTATGATGGATGAACTAGTGGGAAAAGATGAATAATCGTTGCATGATAATATGATTTATGGTTAAACATGTTTTATGATGGAAGTGATTTTCTAATGTTGTTATGTTAGTAACATGTGAATAGGGCATTTGATGTTGTATATTATGTTATTGTTTTTACGTAAAGTTATAGAATTAAAGCATGTCGGTAGTATATGATTGATAAGTTGAATAATATATGTGCATATTGGATGTTGTTGTTTGGCTTTTGTAGATAGTAACATGTGGTTAGGGTTACTGGTTTAATGAGTATTGATTTGTTTTTATTTACTTTGTTGTTGTTTAAGTTGTTTGGAAGAAAGAATCAAGTAGTTATGTTGTCCGATTATAGAGAAGTTGTATTTAAAATGTTATAACTTTAGATTCATAAATGATATTAATGTGATTCCACTTGAAGGTGATAGCTTGTTCTTTTACGATTCTAACGATAGGTCACACGTCCAAAATGACCAAGAAACGAGTGAGATATGACCGTTTTACAAAAATTGGACAGTCTTGAGAACTGCGTAGGGTACTCGATCGAGTACCCCTGGTAGTTTGTTGTGCGTCCTTCTGACCTTCACCTATTCGATCGAGTAGGCTGTACTCGATCTAGTAACCCCTGTTTTGGGTCATATGCTTATCTTTTGACTTCGTCGCATGTCATGTTTAATTCAAAGCTGTTCTTTTGCGTCTTTATGCATTGTTTTACGTGTATGTTGGTTCTGATGCATAAGTTACCACATCTTATGATGTAAGGAGTAGTACCTTATGATGGGTATGAGTTTGGTGGGGAGTACATGAGTTATATGTGGTTGTGATGGATAGTGGAAGAAGAAAAGAGAAGATTAATGAGCTTATAGAGGCATGGAGCATGTTTTGTGAGATGTGGTGAGTGATATAGTCGCGTGTTGAGTAATATAAAAGTAAGTGAATATGAGTAAGGGGGTGATGTAAGTTTATGGAACGTGAGAATGAAAAGATTAAATGAGGGATGTGATTGGTGGTAACTTGGGATGTTTAAGGATTATGAAGGGAGATAGTTATAACTGGGTTGGCTAAGAATATATGTAATGGAAAGGTCGTTGTAGATAGATGGAAAAAAATGGTGTATAAAGAGCTTAGATTGAGTTATGCCGCGATGTGGATTTGTAGATAGAGATTGAGTTTGGGAATTTGGATTATCAAGAGGTGAGCCTAGTGTGTAATTTCCTTGGGCAATTAACGGTATGAAATGAATTTTGATTTCTAGCTATGTAAAAGGGAGATCCAATTGATTGAACAGTAAACGTTGATTTTGCGGATTGATTAGTGGCAAGTGTGAGTGAGTAGCATGATGAGAGAGGACCCATGGTAAGAAAGAGTGAGAAGGTACTGATATGAATTAATGGAATTTGAGTTTTGGAGCAATGAAAAGGTTACCGGATTACTAAAGAGTTAGGTACAAGGATTAAGGAGATGAACTATTAATTGGTATTGTTGAGTGTAAAGGGAAAAGAAGGATGAAAGTAAGCTGAGAGAACGTCGACCAGAGTTAAGGAACATGAAAGTACGGAATCATAGAAATGTGCGATAGCATCATGAGAGGGTGTGAGTTAATGGTTATATAGGAGTTTCAAGACAACATGTTAGCCATGAGTTTCGAGGAATTAAAGGAGTAAGAAGTTGGTAGAGTATTTACACGATATGAGATTTTGGTGGAGAGTTGGGTGACGATACAATTAATGATAGAATTGGAATGAATGTTCAGGTAATTTTGTTGATGGATTTGACGTTCGTTATTTGGGATGTTCACCAAAATAGGAATGAACTGTGATAATTAGAGGTGAGTGTAAGAGATTTATTATATGAACAGTGGTGGTGTCGTGGTGTTGTCGCTAGTGTTTAAGGGTGATGATAAATAGGAAAGATAGTCATTCTAAAGAGGTTGATTTTGTAGTGGCCGGATTGGTATGTATGGTTGTGTGGGAAAATACGATGTGGTTATAGAAGGCGGTTGCTAGTAGATGGGTATTAATGGTATGGTTACATTTGTCAAGAGGTGATAGTTACGCGAATGGGAGAATGTGTTATGAGAGGCATACGAGTTAAGCTCGGGCGAGAGGTAACCGTTATCAGGTGGTAACTTACGTGACCAGGATTGGTTAGTTAGATTCGATTATGGGTCTATGATGTGTGTAAGTGTTTGTCGAAGGTTCTGACCTCACGAGTAGTGGTATGGTGTAATAGTTATAAATTCGTTATCTGAGTGTTCCGCGTCATATGTTAGTGTACGGTAACCTAATAGGATGATATTCAAAAGTGATAGTTTGGGTGATCTGGCATGGCTAGTTATACTTGTATGTGTATTTATGATATATGTAAGTGATAGTGTGATATTCCGACCTCATGAGTAATAGTATGGATGACATTCGTAAGGTTATTATCTCTTTATTCCGTATGATATGTTGCGTTGTGATCTAGTAGAGAGGTTTTTAAGGATGTTTTTTTGTTAAAGAAGTTATATTGAGTCAGTGTTTATGGGATTGTATAAGTTGCGATGACTATCGATGTGGTTGTTGTGCCTCGGGTGGTGATCCGGGCACGGTACTTCGTGTTGTGATGCACGTATTTTCGCGCTACGGTGCGGCTGTTGGTGGAGGTGTTGCGATGCCGTCATCGGTTCTGGTGGAGTAGATGAATACTTATGAGGCGAGTTTTCGAAAGTGTATACCAGTTATATAGATTGTTGTTTTGTTTACTGCTGTTTCCTGTGAGTTTCGGTTTGGACATATAGATTGTTTTATTTATTTATTGATGTTCCTTACCAGTTTCGGCTTGGGAGTGAGGGTAGAGTATGATATGAAACAGAGTTGGGTACGTTTCCGTTGTTGTCATGGTATAGTAATATTTTGTTGATGGGACACAGTTGCGAGAGGTTGTTGAAGTACTTTTGATCTTCTTTTAAAGGAGGCATTGGTTGACATAGTTATGGCAAGATATTTGTGGAACGCGTGTGCTGAGCTGGAAGCGGCAAGTGGTTCGTAATATTTATTGGGACAGTGAGTATAGGGTGTTGGGAATTAGTATCATGTTAAGTTAGGGGTGAGTTTTTCGGTAATAAAAGAAAACAACTTGAAGATCTAGTATGAGTGTGTGTAACAATTGTGGATCGTGAGTTATAATTATGGAGATAAGTGCATGTATAGAGGAGTATGTCATTTTGCGGTAATGTGGAAGAATTGGAGTATTGGTTATGCTAAGGATTTGGTGGTATAGGTTCGGTGGTGTGCCAAATGAATTGAGGTATGAGAACTGTTAGAGTAAGAGAGCCTTGGAACTGTTATAGGTGTTAAGGTTATAGGCGGTTATCTTTGACATGCGGTGGTGATGAGGATAAGATATAGCTAAGGATATAGTATTAGTGAGTTACGAGGACGTAACATTTATCTTAAGAGGAGTAGGATGCGACAATGAGAGTTTGATGGTTGTACATGTTGTAGTAGATTTGGAAGTTTGAGTCTTGGTGGAGAATAAAGGATGGATTTGTATTGTGGTTGATATTATTAAAGGTCATGGCCGTGCTTGTGGTAGTGTGATGTTTAGGAGTGTGAGTAAATGTCGATAGTGTTAACAGTTTGGGCGATGATGTTTATGTGTATGAGTAAACGTCGAGGACGGAGTTTATTTTAAGGGTGGTAGAATGTAACATTCTGTTTGGTGGTTGATCTCGCTTGGTGGATTGTCTTGATATTGGATTTTCTAGTGGATAATATGTTAGTGAGACGGAGCTAGCAGCGTTTGTGGATGGTATTCGGTAGTGTATGAAGTTAGTGTCGAGAGACTATAATGTAGTTGATACGATATCGTGAGCCATGTTGTGGAGGTAGGCATAGTTGGTGGAGTTAGTTTTAGGAGTTCATGTTTTATAGGTTGGGTTTGAACTTCGGGGACGAAGTTCGTTTTTAAGGAGGGAAGACTGTAATACTACGGTTTTATGTGCTGTTGGGTACTCTATCGAGTAAGGCTTACTCTGTCGAGTAAGTGAGTTTTGGCTTCGAAACAACGTACCGTCTGATGGGTACTCGATCGAGTAGGTGACACTCGATCGAGTAGGGGGCACTCGATTGAGTAAGTGACTCACTCGATCGAGTAAGTCGGTTTATACGGGTTATTCGTCGGGTTTTGATAGAAACGTGAGAATGTTATATATAGTTGTTTTTACCAGTTGTTTTTACTTTTTCACTCATTCTAAATATTTTACACAAGAGAAAATTTATGTAGCATTCCTTTCTCTCATTGCTATCAATTCCTAAGGGCTAGAGTCATCGGATCGCAGAGTTCTTTATGCCGTTGAAACCGTCGCATTGTGGGTAAGATTCTAGTATGATTTTTGTGTCGTTTCATTGAGTTTAGTTGAAACCCTTGTAATACTACGGTTTTCTAAGTCTGTTACTCGTCCGAGTATTGCGTCGTGTGTTTTTGGTCAGGCTACTGTCCCGGAATACTCGGCCGAGTATGGTAATACTCGACCGAGTAGGGGATACTCGGACAAGTATACTCTATATTCGACCGATTACCCGGTCTGTTACGGGTTTTTTCCGCGGTTTTGATTAAAATGATTAGAGATTATATATAAGTCGTTGTCAGTTTCTAAAATCATTTCCTCCAAAACCTAAACTACGTTTCATTCTCCTCTAATCATCTTCATCAATTGCAAGGCAAAGGTCATCGATTGTTAGTTCTAGCATCTTATTCCATGTCAATTGTCGTAGTAGGTGTCTTATCCTTGTCGATTTATTGTTGTTCTTATAAGTTAGCAAACCCTAGGTTAGGTTAATTTGGGGTTTAGGGTTTTGATCATCGTATGTGTTGTTGATTGTTGATTATCGTTGTTGTAGGTGATGATGTGTTACTCGTTGTGCATTTCTATGATTGGCTGCGGCATAACAGATTACGAGAAGGTAAGGTTTCCCTATTCGGTTTACTCTTTAATTGATTTAAGATTGTGTTGTAATTGTTTGTACGATTGATATCATGATTATCTACTGTTGTTGGACTGGAGTTTGGTGGTGGTGTTGTGATGTTGTTGGTGATGTTCGCGAGGTGCGTCCTCGGCTGAGTGGAGTCACTTGCGGGAGTGGCTTCACGCCCTAGTTTCGCCCTCTTTGGAACCCGCCACAGGAGGGGATGTGCACATTAATGAACAGGGTTATCGCTCGTTGAGGAGCGGGGCTTAGGTGGGTACGGCTGCGGTCCTCCACTGGCAGGGCTACACACTTTAGTGTGTAGTCAGTTACATGATGTGATTGGGAGTTGGAGGTGGATGGTGAATAGCTGGTAATCTTTTCGTACTTGTCTTATTTTGATTATGTAGTAAACTGACCCCGATAATAGTTTTAAAAACTGTGGTGATCCATTCGGGGATGGTGAGTAGTTATTGAGCAGGTATGAGATGGATTACGCGAGGGATAGCTGTGATGGAGTCATCACGTGTCACTAGAGTCTTCCTATGTGTCTTGAACTTATATTTCTTTCAGTTGGTTTGATATTTTGGAACATATGTATTTCACTCTACATTTTTCGGTTTTGGATATGTAATCACTTAACTTATTTGTCTAAAGTATGTTTTTTTATGGTCAATTTGATATACATTGCCTCAGGTAACCGAGATGGTGACGGTCTCTCATGATAGGGTGGTCCTGGTAAGGCACCTTGGTATGTGGGAGTGTCACAAAGTGGTATAAGAGCGACGATGGAATCTGTAACTAATGAGCCCAATGAATATAGAGAGTCTAATTAAAATGAACCCGGGTAGGAGTTGTTAGGAGCTAATGTAAAGACTTGGGAGACGTCCTAAAGTCGCGAACTCGCCCTACAACTTTAAACCGGTCACTATGGGGTGTCATGGGATCGCTATGTTTTTACTTATGTTTATATGAATATGTTGGGTGGGTGTTATGTGGTTGAATGGAGATGTGGTGGAAAAGATGAAGGTAATTGTTTATGATAACATGAATAGTGGTTGGGATCGCTACTAGTTTACTATTGTTTATATGCATATGATTGGATGAATATGGTGGATGAATATGTTGGATGAATAAATTGTATGAATGCGTTGTATGAATATGATTGATGAGTTGGTTTGAAAAGATGAAGTAAGTAATTACATGAGAATATGAAATTCATGTGGAAAACATTTTTATGTGATGGAAGCGGATTTTCTACTGTTGCTATGTTAGTAATATGTAAATAGGGGATTTATGTCGTATATTATGTTATTGTTTTTACGTAAAGTTATAGGATAAAAGCATGTGGGTAGTACATGATTGATAAGTTGAATATTGTATAAGCATGATGGGTGCTATTGTTTTTCTTTTGTAGATAGTAACATGTGGTTAGGGATACTGGTTTTATGAGTATTAAGTTGTTTTTGTTTACCTTGTTGTTGTTGTTTAAGTTGTTTGGAAGTAAAAATCTAGTAATTATGTTGTCCGATTATAGAGAGGTTGTCTTTAAACTGTTATAACTTTAGATTTATATATGATTTTGATGTGATTCCAATTGGAGGTGATAGCTTGTTCTCTTACCATTCTAACGATAGGTCACACGCCCAAAATGACCAAGTAACGAGTGAGATATGACTGTTTTACGAAAACTGGACGTTGTTGAGAACTGTGCCGGTACTCGACCGAGTAGGCCATACTCGGCCGAGTATCTTTCATACTTGACCGAGTAACCCATATTCGACCGAGTAATCTTTCTGTGATAATTCTGTTTAGCTTATGGAGTCGTGAACTCGGCCGAGTAGTCTCATTACTCGACCGAGTGTCCTGTGCTCGATCGAGTACGTCGTGCACTCGACCAAGTATCTCTTTGGGCGGTTGTTTTGAGTCGACGGCTACATTCTTACATATTTTTTGAGTAGTAGGATATGTGCACATGTATGTTTTAGGTCTTAAAGCATTCTCTTATATATGTGACGGTCTTGATACGTAAGTTACCAGATGCTATGATATGGAGAATGCCGGCTTATGAGGGATATGTGTTGGATAGGGAGGACATGTGTTAAATGTGGTTGTGAGGAATAGTGGAAAAAGAAAGAGAAGATTGATGAGCTAATCGAGGCAAGGAGCATGTTTTGTGAGATATGGTGAGTGATATAGTCGCGTGTTAAGTAATATAAAAGTAAGTGTATATGGGCAAGGGTGATGTAAGTGTAAAGAAACGTGAGAATGAAAGATTGAAAGGAAGGATGTGAATAGTGACAACTTGAGAGGTGTAAGGATTTATGGAGGGAGATGGTTAGGATTATGTTGGTTAAGAATATATATGTAATGAAAGGTTGTTGTAGAGGGATAGAGAAGAGGGGTATATAGTGAACTTAGATGGAGTTATGTCGAGACGTGGATTTGTAGATAGTGACCGAGTTTGGGAATTTGGATTATCAAGAGGTAAGCCAGTGTGTAATTCTTTGGGCAATTAACGATATGAGGTGAATTGTTGGTTTTCTAGGGATACGAAAGGGAGATACAACTAATTAAAGGGTAACAGTTAGTTGTGGGGACTTGATGGTGACAAGTGTGAGTGAGTAGTATCATGGGAGTGTTAGGTTCAATGACCCCTATTAAACTTATTTTATAGATTTTATAAATTACTAATAATTTATGTCAAGTTGATCTAGTTGCATGCATAACAAAATGAACAAAAATAAGGAGAAAATGATATTTCTTACATACAATATGGATCGAAATATTGGGCACAAATAATGACACCTTCCTTATTTGTTCTTGAGCTTAAACATATTAGGATGATCCTCCAAAATCTTCAAGTATTCATAGTGGAATACCTCCTCTTAGTTGCACCACGACTAAAGCAAAAATACTACTAATATTAACTAGTTATTAGTAGTAATATACCCTTAATATTACTAATATTATTGTTATTACTACCTAAGTAATATTTAATAAGTATTAGTATTTATATGTGTTGTTTTTAGTTTTGCATGTAGTAAGAAAAGCTAAGAACAAGAGCAACAAAAAGAGCACACACAATGCTCTTATAAGAGCATGGAAACCGGCCACCTCCCATAAGTGGAGTATTTTTGTGCTTTTTTTTATTCTCTAGCATGTGAGGTTGAGTGTGTAAGTAAATCACATGATTATGCTTTTGTCATAAGATATAATCATGACAAGTTGGAGTGTAGAAGTGATAAAGGATAATCATCATTATTATTTATCACCAAAACCGGCTACCCCTTTTATTTTAGTCCATTTTGGTTTTTGACATTTGTCCCACAAATGCTTATAACTCATGTGATCAATTATCTTACATAATTAATTATTAATATGATTATTTAACAATTAAAATATCACAATTAATCAAATAATATTCACTCAACATTCAAGTAGTATACTACCATTATATCAATATATAATGGGCCCCTCAGTTGTTAGTTAGTTAAATTCACAACTCCTTGTAAATATAAATAACTAATTACCTCTACCTCAAAATATATGCAAAACCTCAACTAATTTAGTAACTTAACATTTAATTACTAAATTAATTCTTATTTAATCGTATTACAATAAGATATAAAATCCAACTCACATAAATAAGGGATTAATTAATCTGTATCAAATACAATTAATTAATTATCTATTTGGGTTTCATCTTTTAGGTGTGACCTTAAGGGATCAACTGATCACCAGCGTCAAACGACAGTAATGTCAAACTCTAGTTAGCCAATCATTACCGATTAATATTGATCAGTTGACTATTTATATATATATTAAATCATCCCTTTACGTATTCTTATTATGAGATTTGATTATGTGATCGCACTATTGTTAAGGAGACATACTCCAACAATCTCCCACTTGTCCGAGACAAGTGTCCGTCACCAGTTCTCTTGTCCTATTACAATGTCCCACTCAATGCAAGGTGTATTGCAGGTCGTACTTGCATGTGATCATATCTAGAGTGGTTTCCTTGATCTGGAGCGTAACTGTCTGACCGGAATTATCTACCGTAGATACTTTCCGAGCGTGACCACGCATTTCCAGTTCACTATTCTCGAGTGGCCTTGAGATTTCAAATAACACTGACAAGGGGTGGAGAATTGCTATCGCACTATTCCCTTCGTACACCCACAGTTCATCATGACCCAAAAGATGAACACTCACCCCTTTTGACAGAATGGCTTGGGGCAAACATCAAAGTCAATCAGAAACTGTGCCGACTTGGGCGAACAGTCTCTAGTTAAAGAATCGACTCAAAAGAATACTATAGTAGCTTTCGCCACGACCAGGCTATATAAATGTTGCCAGAACTCTATAAGCGGTCACTGCCTGACAGAGTGTCTCATACAGTCTGCCTATGTGATCGACTAGTCATCTCTTATGACTCTATGACACTTGAACTTGCCATCAATCGCATCACACTCTAGTCACTTGGAGACGTCACCCCATATAAGCAACTAGGGGCCAATACTATGTTAATCTAGTTCACTTTAATAGGGTTCAATATTGTCTCAACAACCTATTTGGATATAACAAAGTAATAAAAGAGTTTGTAATTAAACTCTAACGACGAATGTATTAACACATATGTAAAATTGATACAATATCAATTACTACATAATCTATAATCCGTATTTAATTTTGTATATGGTTGTAAATTTCAACTGAATTGAAATGACATGACTTGTCATGTTAAGCCCTTGAGAAGGCTTTGGTTAGTAAGTCTCAGCAACACTTTACACTTTACTAACTTTACTATATACGTTTTCCCTTTGTTATGTATAATATTTATTATAAAAACCTTTTGAGTATATGTGTCTAGATCCAATCTAGACATAGGCTATCTTGCCTTAGAATAGGTCCCACTGTCCTCACAGTGAATGGGATAAGATCTTCGGTTATTGGAACGAACTACCATAGTTCCTCCAATTCACAAAACCGAATCTTAATATCATCCCTTCCTTCTTGCGTATCTCATTATTGCAAGTGTACTCAATTTCCGTTGTGTATATCTCATTGTTCAACTGCCTACGACGTTACTAGCAGATATCTTCCTTAAATAATATAGCCAAGATGGTTCTCTAAACATCCTTATGTATTTAGAATATGGTTTTTGTGTAACTCCTTGCACATAAATCCATCTCATTTCTAAATGCTTAGCTTCATATCTTTAGTACTTCCTGAGTACTAATTAATGAACTATGTGGCTATATAGAGACTTCTCTCAAGGATTCAATTTGTAACATCTCGTCATACTCCAAGTATACGAGGTTTAAGAATGGTAATACATCTTAGCATACTGAATTAATCCCGCAGCGGAAGCAATTGAATTCAATTTCTACATGTTCAACACCTTTGAACTTGTCAAGATTCTTATTAACATAGGAATATTAACTTTATGCTAATATCCTTTTAGATCTATCTTTATAGGTCTGGATACCTTAGAGATGTATTATTCTTCTCCTAAGTCTTTCATCACTTCACAGTGATCAATATGTCATTCACATATAAGACTAATAACACCACCCTACTCCCACTAAACTTCATGTATAAACAAAACTACTCGACAAATCGAGAAAAGTTTATTACATACAATTCAACTCCTTAACTTCTACTTAAGATTTCTTCTTAAGTTCGTATCCTACCTTAGGATAGTTGTGATTTACAAAACTCATGCAAGATGATTTTAAAATCCAACAGTCAAATAATATTATTAAATCCGAATTTAACGAAGCGTTGCAATTGGTGTAAATCTCTTACCACCAATCAACCAAGTTATGGAAACATCTTAATGTTTATGTTCAGTTCGGACTTTTGCGGAGTTGAAACTCGATAAAACATCTTAATAAGTTACAGGTTTGTTACTTTCAAAATAACATGATTCCTGTCCATTTTAGGTTTCGAAGAAATAATAACTGATATTGACCAAAAAGGAACAACTGATATTGACCAAGAAGGAACATCTTCCTACGTCTTATTCTCAGTTTATGGCTCTTGAAAATTTTCTCCCACTCTGTCTTTAAGAAATAATCCTCTTTTCTCAAAAGACAGCATCACGAGCCACAAGCCTGTTGTTCTCGTGATTGTTGGGTTACAAAGCCACATGCTTTCTTCCAAAACAATCTACAACTTAGGTACCATGCCTAATCATATCATATATGATTTGTACTTGATTGCTTTAACTATGTTTTGTTTTAGTAGAATAAATAAATACTAGACAAATTATGATAGAAACTACTTCCAACTTTATAGTAAAGATTCAATCATATCGTATAGGATTCTTTGTATCCTTATAACACACATTATCTTTACAGGGTGTGATTATGAAAGTGATCTTGTGATACCATATCACACTCTATTTGGTGTAAATCAAAGTCATTACTTTATTTTTCCAACCTTAACAAAGTACTAATACTTTGATTATATAGTCTCTAGGTTTCGATACTTCATGTAAAGAAATCATTGAACTTATTCAAAGAATTTATCTTCTTATCTCATTAAGTGGATATCAAGTATCTACCTAGTTCGTCGGTAAAAGAGAAGAAGTAATAATGACCTTCTCAGATTGAAAATATATTCGACCATACACATTGAAGTGTAATTAGGTGAATAACTTATTCTATTCGCTATACTTTTCAAGAAAAGTCATGAACCATCTTGCTTTGAATACAAGATTCGTACATTTCATGAGATTCACAATCAAATGGTGTGGGATACTAGTCAAAACTAGTTTTAATGCGATTTTCAATCGAGAAATGAGAAATAATTTGGGATCACCAACTTGAGTCTTGTATATATATATATATATATATATATATATATATATATGAAATTTTATTTCTAGTTTGAATATAATTACCTTGATTTGTATGGTCTAACCATAAACTTAATCGTGGTATGATAGGGCACAACGCTTATTTTAATTGCATAATTGAGAAACCCTTTGCGTTTTATACAAAAACTTGAATTATATTCTTATTTAGACATATTGTACATCATAACAATTAGTGAGGTACATTTCTAAACTATAATGAGTACGCTACTACATTCATATGTTCATGGATGAAATGGCAACTACCCTAGTTCCATTCATGCAAATTTCTGAACTTATTCTTGCTAGTCGTCATACGATTATTCAATGTTAGGATTCTATGGAAAAACCCTCGGATTGTGTTATGAACACATCCTCCTCTAAATTTATACCCATTTAGAAAGGTGGTTTTGACATCCTTTTGCCATACTTCATAATCATGAAATGTGGCATTTTCTAACATGATTCATAAATTTGTATCAAATACTCATGATGTGGTAATTGGCAAGAGTGCAATGTCAATGTCATAGATATTCAGGAAGGAATATGTTGGAGTCGCACGACCAACTTCCTAGATCTTTAATTATTTGGGGGGTTGTCTCCATTTTAGTGTCTAATACCATCTCTTTCTTACCTAGTTCTATCCTTAACGATTAAGATAGGTACTTACTTCTTATTGTTCCCACTGACTTCAAGAATTTCTATTTGATGAAGACTTATCTTCATATAAATTCCTAGTTAATCCTTCACAAGGGTTAACTCTATTGTGGTATTTGGTTAATCAAAATTTCTAACAAATCAATTTACCAGTTTATCATATGCTTAATAATTTAAGTGCTTGATGACAAGTGTTTAGTTTGAGCAATAAAGCTTTTGAACCGT
Source organism: Silene latifolia (assembly GCF_048544455.1). NCBI lineage: Eukaryota > Viridiplantae > Streptophyta > Magnoliopsida > Caryophyllales > Caryophyllaceae > Silene > Silene latifolia. The sequence continues at coordinate 72,584,744 of NC_133532.1, read as the reverse complement.
GGATGCATAGATGATATTATCAAAACATATTTTGACTAATCATTACTTCTATTCACACTGCTTCACAAGAAATCATACATAGACATGTTAGGAATTTAAGATGCTAATCTTATATGACATAGGACAACTCCTATGGAGTTCTATGGAATAGAACGATTCCTATGGAACTAGTCCATGCCTTATTTAAACAGTTCATTTGAGGATTTAGAAAGAGATTCTATTTGTCGTTAGTAATAGTGGTTTAGCGGAGACTCGTGTTACAATCGAATTGATATCGTATATTAATAGGAGAAATGATAAAGAACAACATAAAACAACGAAATAGTGGAAAAAGAAACATTCATCGTTAATATATGAAAACATTTTAGCATGTTTTAGCATTTATATAATGACCTCCACCCAATTATATAAATGATTCCGAGATCCATCTTCACAGAAACATGGGCACGGGAAACCGATATATCCCATACTTGGATAAATTTGGTAAATTAACTCTTTAATTGATTCTACCTTAGAACTCTCGGTCGATGAATTTCATAAATTCCATCTCTAGCCCCGGAACATAAGACTAGTCTTTAAATCCCGTTGAGTACAACGAAATTTTGCGTGTAATAACGTTTTATTACCCCACTTACCCAATGAAAAATGAAAGTACCACGGAAAAACGAATCTACCCCAAATGTCAAAGGGATTCACGGGTCCTACTATTTGGAAAGGCTAATCTCAATTTTAAATATGTGAGAGGTCTTGTCGATTTATTATCTATCACTTTTATGTGAACTATATTAGTGATCTAACGATAATTATAATCGACACGGTCGAAAAGATGATATAAATATATATAAAAATGCATGTGATGTTAATGGCGATTTGGCAATGCATGTAACATATAAAGAAAAAATGCAAAGCAATAAATAAATTTCCTAGTATGACCTTTCCTAAAATAGAAAATCTAATAATCTATTACAAATTCGGAAACCAACTCTTTTGGTCCCTAGAATCTTCATATGGCACGCCTTCCAAGAAAACTCCGTCTTGTCGAAACACCTTCCGAATGACACCATCTTGAAGGAACTTCGGAATTACAAATATAATAAAATACATTGCTATTCCTATTATACATTTGTAATATGAACAACTAGTAAAAATAAAAGTGATACGAGATCACAATAAAACTACAACCGAATAGGTAATCCATTACATTATGTGTAATACCGATTAAAACTAAGGCCATACTAAGATAAAATTACATAATTCAAAATTATATAAATAAAACATGACATTCATAAATAAAAATTGCAGCATTAATATATGTGACTAACATGCCAAATTAATGTGCCACATCGCCCTAATTAAATCTTATATCGTGTATAATCCAGTTTTATGAAAATGCGTGATAATAACTTATTAAAATCATAAATCAATACTTAAATCAAATTTAAGCCCAAGTTAATTATCCTAACCTTCTCAGGACTCAAAAATTAGTCTTCACTAAATATTTGACAATAATTCAACTTGGTTTTGTATTATTGCTTATTTAAACTTCTTTTAATCATAACAATTATGAAATAATTCCCAATAAATAATTTTTTTTTGGAAAAATCCGAAATAACATTTTTTTATATACTGGAATACTACTCAGATTCCAAAAACTCAATAAAATTTGCCCACAAAATAATTATAATTTATTTCATTAATAAATCGTATAAAACATAACTTTTACCATTTAATTCCAAATTAAACATAAAAATTATGGAAAAATAAAAATCAAAATTTTGAACATTCTTAAATAATTTCCAGAACTTGGAAATGGCAAAATTTTAACCAAAAAGTTTGAATTAATTTTATGACTAATAAAGTTGCCCTTTTATCGATTTTATCACATAAAAATCAATAAACATACCAAATTAATCAAAATTAATAATTCAACTTTATATATGATGTCAATATTATATATAAAACATTAGGGAAAATTTTTATGTCATAAAATTCATTTTAGCTATTTTTGCTAAAAATAGTCACTATTTATATCATTTTAACCATTAAAATTATAAATCATGCATAATAAATCACATTCATCTCAAATTTTACATACAATCTGTAAAATATGCATATGAAATCATAATAAAATTTCATGGCCTAATTTGAAGTTTAACTATTTTTAGTCATTTAACCTCCATATATACCATTTTTATTACATAAAAATCATAAAACATGCAAAACTAATCACAATGATCCAAAATTTTACATACAATATGAAAAATATGCATGTGAGGTCATACTAAAAAATCACGGCCAGTAGTGAAGTTTAACTATTTTTAGTTAAAAAATGCCATTTTATTCATTAAAATGTAATTATTTCACTAAAATTTATTAAAGTAAGAAATAATCATCCATAAATCATCAATATGACCTAAAACTATTTTAGGACCAGAATATATTACATGCAAAAAATTTCGTGGCTTTATCCTTATAAATCACAAATTTTAGTTTTAATTAAGTTACATTTAACTCGGAAAAACCAAACCGATTATGCATGCAACACCAAAGCTCTGATACCAATTGTTAGGTTCAATAAACCCTATTAAACTTATTTAATAGATTTTATAAATTACTAATAATTTATGTCATGTGGATCTAGTTGCATGCATAACAAAATGAACAAAAATAACGAGAAAATGATATTTCTTACATACAATATGGATAGAAATATTGGGCACAAATAAGGACACCTTCCTTATTTGTTCTTGAGCTTAAACATATTAGGATGATCTTCCAGAATCTTCAAGTATTCATAGTGGAATACCTCCTCTTAGTTGCACCAAGACTAACCCAAAAATACTACTAATATTAAGTAGATATTAGTAGTAATATACCCTTAATATTACTAATATTATTGTTATTACTACCTTAGTAATATTTAATAAGTATTAGTATTTATGTGTGTTGTTTTTAGTTTTGTGTGTAGTAAGAAAAGCTAAGAACAAGAGCCACAAAAAGAGCGCACACAATGCTCTTATAAGAGCATGGAAACTGGCCATCTCCCATAAGTGGAGTATTTTTGTGCTTGTTTTTTATTCTCTAGCATGTGATGTTGAGTGTGTAAGTAAATCACATGATCATGCTTTTGTCATAAGATATAATCATGACAAGTTGGAGTGTAGAAGTGATAAAGGATAATCATCATAATTATTTATCACCAAAACCGGCTACCCCTTTTATTTTAGTTCATTTTGGGTTTTGACATTTGTCCCACAAATGCTTATACTCATGTGATCAATTATCTTACATAATTAATTATTAATATGATTATTTAACAATTAAAATATCACAATTAATCAAATAATATTCACTCAACATTTAAGTAGTATACTACCATTATATCAATATATAATGGGTCCCTCAGTTGTTAGTTAGTTAAATTCACAACTCCTTGTAAATATAAATAACTAATTACCTCTACCTCAAAATATATGCAAAACCTCAACTAATTTAGTAACTTAACATTTAATCACTAAATTGATTCTTATTTAATCGTATTATAATAAGATATAAAATCCAACTCACATAAATAAGAGATTAATTAATTTGTATCAAATACAATTAATTAATTAACTATATAGGTTTCATCCTTTAGGTGTGACCTTAAGGGATCAACTGATCACCACCGCCAAACGACAGTAATGTCAAACTCTAGTTAGCCAATCATTACCGATTAATGTTGATCAGTTGACTATATATATTAAATCAACCCTTTACGTATTCTTATTATGAGATTTGATTATGTGATCACACTATTGTTGAGGACACATACTCTAACAGGTAGAGGATTAGTGATAAGAAAGAAGGAGAAGATATTGATATGAATTAATGGAAATTGGGTTGTGCAGCAAGAAGAAGGTAATCAGATTACTAAAGAGTTAGGTAGAAGAAGGAAGGAGATGAATTATTAATTGCTATTATTGGATGGAAGTAAGTTGGGAGAACGTTGACCAAAGTTATGCGACATGAAAGTAAGGAATCACGGAGATGCACGATAGCATCATGAGAGGGTGTGAGCTAATAGTTATATAGGAGTTCAGGACGACATGTTAGCCGTCAGTTTCGAGGTATTAAGGGAGTAAGAACTGGCAGAGTGTTTGCACGATATGAGATTTTAGTGGAGAGTTAGGTGACGATGCAATAAAGGATAGAATTGGAAGTAATGTTGTGGTAAATTTTGTTGATGGATTTGATGTTCGTTATTTGAGATGATAACCAAAGAGAGGAAATAATTGTTATATTAAGAAGTGATGGTAAGAGAGTAGTTGCATAGAAGATGGTGGTGTCGTAGTGTTGTCACTAGTGGTTAAGGATGATGTTAAATAGGGAAGATAACCATTATAAAGAGGTTGATTTTTTTTTTGTAGAGGCCGGGTTAATATGTATGGTTGTGAGGGGGTATGGAATGTGGTTATAGGAGGCGGGTGCTAGTAGTTGAGTATTAATGGTATGGTTACATTTGTCAGGAAGTGGTAGTTATGCGAATGGGAGAATATAATAGGAGGGGCATACAAGTTAAGCACGGGTGAGAGGTAACCTTTATCATGTGGTAACTTACATGGCTAGTTAGATTCGATTATGGATCCATGATATGTGTAAATGTTTGTGTGAGGTTCTGACCTCATGAGTCATGGTATAGATAATAATCATATGGTTAGTATCTGTGATTCCATGTAATTTGTTGCGTTGTGATCTAGTAAAGCGGTTTTAAGAAAGTCTTCTGGTCAAGGAAGTTGTACTGAGTCAGTGTTATGGGATTGTATAAGTTGTGATGACTATCGATGTGGTTGTTGTGCCTCGGGTGGCGATCCGGGCACGGTAATTCGTGTTGTGATATGATTATTTTCGCGCTGCGGTGCGACTGTTGGTGGGGGAGTTGCGATGTCGTCATCGGTTGTGGTGGAGTAGGCAGGATACTGATGAGACGAACTTTCGAAAGTATATATCAGTTATGTAGATTGTTGTTTTGTTTACTACTGTTTCCTGTGAGTTTCGGTTTGGACATATAGACTGTTGTTTTGTTTATAGATGTTTCTTACCAGTGTTGGCTTGGGAGTGGGGATAGAGTATGATATGAAAGAGAGTTGGGTATGTTTCTGTTGTTGTCATGGTATAGTAATATTCTGTTAATGGGACACAGTTGTGAGAGGTTGTTAGAATAATTTTGTTTTTGTTTTAGATGAGGCATTGTTGAACATAGTTGTGGCAAGAGAATTGTGGAACATGTGTGGCATTGAACTGGACACTACAGGTGGTTTATAACCTTTTTATTGAGACAGTGAGTACGGAGTATTGGGACTTAGTATCATTTTAAGTTATGTGTGAGTTTTGTGGTAATAAAAGAAACGAACTTGAGAAGATAATGTGAGTGCGTGTAACAATTGTGGATCGTGAGTTATGATCGTGGAGATGAGTGTATATGTGACACCCCCATACTCCAAGTGCCTTACCAGGACCACTCAGGTATAAAGATGTCACCATCTCGGTTTTCCGAGGCAATGATAATCATAAAACAACAACGAAACAACATTTAAATAGTAATAGTTTAGTGAATAAATACAATCCAAAACCAAATACCCAAAATACGGGTTACAAGTTCCCAAAACAACTGTCTAAACAAAAAAATGAAATGTCTAATAAACTACTCAAGCTACAACGGAAGACTCTATCATCTGAAGGTGACACATCCAAGCTATCCCATGTATCTCGACTCATACCTGCTCAATAACTGCTCACCATCCCCGAATGGATCACCATAGTTTTTAAAACAATAAACGGGGTCAGTACTAATCACACAATTTATATAATTCAACAATACAACAAACGACACACCTCATCGTCATAGATATATACTCCGAACTCCATCATAAACTCCACCATACTGACTACACACTAAAGTGTGTAGCCCTGCCAGAGTACCCATTGTAACAGGTTACTCCTCGCCGCCTGTGGGGGATCGCAGCCGTTCCCACCTAAGCCCCGCTCATCTCCGTCGAGCGATAAACCCAAATCCATTAATGTGCACATCCCTTCTGTGCCGGGTTCCACAGAAGGCGAATAATGGGCGTGAAGCCACTCCCGTAAGTGACTCCACTCAGCCAGGGGACGCACCACAAGAACACGATGATACAATCAACCACAACTACTATCAACAATCAAAACCAACAACCGTCACAATACTCGTATGATAATATACAACAATCACAAAACACAACCAACACATCATGTGACTAATACTGAGTAGGGAAACCCTACCTGGAATGCAATACAGTCAGACGGTCTCAACAGCCGTTATCAAAAGGCCTCCTCTACGAATCCTCCTCCTAACATACGATCATACAATTACTAACAATCACAAAAGACAACAAAACCCCCAAACCCCTAAATTAGGGTTTAAACAACCTTAGAGAAATACCATAAAAACAATATGTAGATATTACCCACGACGCAAGGAACACCAGAATGTAAAGAACGATGAATTCCGACCTCCCAAGCTCCGGGATTTCTCAATAATGCGACGGATGCGAAGTACGTAGGTTGCAATCTCTTTTCAAAGTAATTAAGTTTGTAAAAGCGTTTTATAAAAGTGACGGAAAGGTTTAAATACTAAATCGCATTATTAACAAAACCCGACAAAACACTACCCGTAAACCGGCTACTCGATCGAGTAACTGACGTACTCGATCGAGTGCCGGCTACTCGATCGAGTACCAAGGCTACTCGATCGAGTACCCTACAGCTCAGAAACTATTTTAAATTGCAAAACACCCTTACTCGACAGAGTAAGGCTCACTCGATAGAGTACCCAGAGACTCATAAAACCGTAGTATTACAGTCTTCCCTCCTTAAAAAGAACTTCGTCCCCGAAGTTCAAACCACAACAAAACAAAGACATACTACTACACTCCCGACACAACAACCAAAACAAAACTCATCATAAAAGCATGCTACTAACCAAACTCAACCCGACTCAACCACAACAAAACATACCGACACAACACAAAAAGGGTGTAAAAACTCATAAAAACTCTTTGCGATCATCTCCTACCCCCCTAAAAGAAACAAGGTTACGTCCTCGTAACCATACAGACCTGATAAAAAAGAAAAGGGTAACGCTCTCTCATGGCCTCATCTGCCTCCCATGTAGCTTCCTCAACCTCGCGGTTAGACCAAAGGATCTTAAGCAAAACTTTCTCACCACTCCTAGTCTTCCTAACCTTCCGGTCAAGAATCTGCTTAGGCACCTCAAGATAAGACAAGGACTCATCTAGCTCTATGCTCTCTGCCTCTAACACATGTGACGGATCGCTCACATACTTGAATCGAGATACATGAAACACATTATGCACTCTCTCCAACGCAGCTGGTAAAGCCAAACGATAAGCAACCTCTCCAACCCGGTCTAAGATCTCATAAGGTCCGATGAACTTCTGACTCAACTTGCCTTTCTTCCCAAATCTCATAACCCCACGCATAGGAGACACTTTCAGAAGAATCTTGTCCCCAACCTGAAACTCTATATCCCGGCGATGTAGATCATCATAACTCTTTTGCCTGTCCTGAGCCGCTCTCATCCTTTCCCTGATCATCTTAATCTGCTCAACCATCTCATGTACCATCTCTAGTCCTAGAACCACTGCCTCGGCACTGTCGTCCCAACAAATCGGACATCTACATCTCCTCCCATATAAGGCCTCAAACGGTGCCATGCCAATACTGGTGTGATAGCTGTTGTTGTAAGAAAACTCAATCAAATCTAACCTCTGTTTACAGCTACCACCAAAGTCCATCACACAAGCTCGTAACATATCCTCAAAAGTCTTGATTGTTCTCTCAGTCTGACCATCTGTTGCAGGATGAAATGCTGTACTCATCTTCAAAGTCGTTCCCAAAGATTCCTGCAACTCTCTCCAAAACTTTGAGATAAACCTCGCATCTCTGTCAGATACTATGTCCTTAGGGACCCCATGTAACTTTAGCACATTCTTTCGATAAGCCATAACTAATTGTGCCTTAGTTCATGTATCTTTCATTGGCACAAAATGAGCTGACTTGGTCAGTCGATCCACTATTACCCATATCATGTTGTTACCCTGTTGACTGTTCGGCAAACCCACGATAAAATCCATAGAAATGGATTCCCACTTCCACTCAGGTACCTCTAAAGACTGAATCTTACCTTGTGGTCGTCGCTGTTACCCTTTAACTCTCTGGCATGTCAAACAACGGGCCACAAACTCAGCTGTCTCTTTCTTCATCCTAGGCCACCAGAACGTGTTCTTTACATCCTTGTATAGCTTGTCACCACCAGGATGTACTGAATATGGTGTACAATGTGCCTCTGTCATGATTATCTTTTTCAGCTCCTCATCATTAGGGACACACCACCTCCCATCAAACTTTAAACTACCATCTGAATGAATAGAGAATCTGGACACTATCCCTTTCTCTACTCCATCTCTCCACTCTACCATCTTAGGATCCAACACCTGTTTACCTCGAATATCATCATAAAGATCAGACTGTACTATCAAATCTCCCATGGAATCCCCTCTCTGCATCATATGTATCCCAAACTTCCCCACCTCATCTCTCAACCTCATCAAAGATAAAGTTGTACACAAAGAATGTACACTCTTCCTGCTCAAAGCATCTGCAACAACATTGGCTTTCCCTTCATGGTAGATTATATCCATGTCATAATCGCCAATCAGCTCTATCCACCTCCTCTGTCTCATGTTCAACTCCTTTTGAGTGAAGATGTACTTGAGACTCTTGTGATCTGAAAATACCTTAAAGGTCGCCCCATATAGGTAATGTCTCCAAATCTTAAGAGCAAATACAACTGTACCCAACTCTAGATCATGTGTAGGGTAGTTCTCCTCATACGGCTTCAATTGCCTAGAAGCATAGGCAATCACTTTCCCATTCTGCATCAACATACAGCCCAACCCATTCTTTGAAGCATCTGTATACAACTCAAAGTTCTCGCTCCCTTCAGGCAATGCTAAGATTGGAGCTGTGGTCAGACGCTCCTTTAATGTTTGGAACGCCTTTTCACAACTCTTATCCCAACGAAACCTGTTCTCTTTCCTCATCAAAGTTGTCATAGGTCTAGCAATCTTGAAGAAATCCTTCACGAACCGTCTGTAATATCCAGCTAAACCCAAGAAACTCCTGATCTCAGCCACATTCTTTGGTGCTTCCCACTTAATCACTGCCTCAATCTTTGCCGGATCCACAACTACCCCATCCTTAGAGATCATATGCCCCAGAAAAGCAACTCTCTCTAACCAGAACTCACACTTGGACAACTTAGCATATAACTCATGCTCCCTCAAGGTCTGCAACACAATCCTCAGATGCTCCTCATGCTCCTCCTTAGTCTTGGAATAGACTAAGATATCATCAATGAACACCACCACAAACTTGTCGAAAAACTGACTGAAGATTCTGTTCATCAAATCCATAAACACAGCCGGTGCATTAGATAACCCAAAAGGCATCACCACATACTCCTAATGGCCATACCTCGACGTGAAAGCTGTCTTTGGTATATCCACCTCTCAAATCGATCTTGGAAAAGACTGATGCACCACTCAACTGATCAAACAGGTCATATATCCTTGGCAAAGGATACTTGTTCTTCACCGTCACTCGGTTCAGCTCCCTGTAATCTATACACAACCTCAAACTCCCATCTTTCTTCTTCACAAAAAGAACTGGTGCTCCCCACGGTGATACACTAGGTCTAATGTATCCCTTCTCTATCAGATCATCTAACTGCTTCCTGAGCTCCTCCAACTCTTTAGGACCCATCCGGTACGGTGCCTTAGAGATTGGCCCCGTCCCCGGTTTCAACTCAACCGTGAAATCGATCTCCCTCTTCGGTGGCAGCCCCAGAATCTCCTCTGGAAAAACATCTGCAAACTCATCCACCACTGGTATCTGATCAACTGTCGGACTCTCTATCCGGTCATCTCTCACATGGCACAAGATCAAAGGACACCCCTTCCTCAAATAAGACTTCAAGGTCACAGCTGCAATCAACTTAACTTTGGGTTTGACCACAAACCCACGATAAGACACACTAACGCCATTAGGACCTCTCAAAGACACTTTCTTTTGATGACAGTCTATCTTAGCTTTGTACTTTCCCAACCAATCCATCCCGACTATCATCTCAAAACCGTCTAAAGGAAACTCTAGCAAGTCCACTGGTAGATCAACCAGCCCAACTATCATAGATACATCTCTATACAACCTCCCACATGATACAGACTCACCCGAAGGTATAAAAACTTTCTCACTTACAAACTCATATACCCTCAGACCCAACCGTTTAACATGACTCGAAGATACAAACGACTGAGACGCCCCCGAATCAAACAAAACAAAGGTATGAATACCGTTAACAAGAAAAGTACCAGTGATAACATGTGCATCATCCTCAGCTGCTTTGTTATCCATCATATACAGCTTTCCACTGGTCTTCTGTCCACCGCCCTGGACAGTACTGGCCGAAGTGATCGGTTTAGCACCCGACCCCTGATTGTTGTTGTTCGTAGCTGGTTTCTGATAAGAATTACCGCCATTGCGGTTACCTCCACCCTGGTTGCTCTGACCTCCCCGGTTAGACCATGACCCAGGCCAGTCATTACTCGCATAACTCGTGCGGCCCCGAGAATAGCTCCCCGAGCCGATCTCGAAAAGCTCCCGTACACTCGTGCACTCATGTCTCTTGTGGCCTACACCGCCACAGCCAAAGCAGGTCATCCCCCAACTACCACTACCGCTCCCACGGCCACGCCCAAAGGAAGCCCCAGCACTGAACCCCAAGCTAGAAGAAAACGCTCTAGCCTGATTGTGGTTGCCTTTCTTGTAGTTAGATTGGCCCCCACCCCCACTCTCAGCCTTTCTTTTCTCACTTCCTCTCTCCCGGGCCATCTCTACCTACCTCTCAGCTCTCTCAGCCCTCTCATAAGCTTCCTTAACATCAGTAAGGACTCCCACGGGTAACTTGTCCATAATCCTGGGGGTCAACCCCCTCTCTAATCTCAGGGCTAGCTTCTCCTCACTCAATCCCATGTCCTCAGCATATCTAGACTTCTCATTAAACTGCTTGTATTACTCAGCAACCGACATATCAGATGTCATCCTAAACCCATCAAACTCCTCCCTCAGCTTACTCCTCACATGCTCAGGTACAAACTCTCTCCTCATAGCCCTCCGGAACTCTTCCCAAGGTATAGCAGGCAGACCCTTGTTCACATACATCTCTCTAGCACTCGCTTTCACCTTGTCCCACCACTCACCAGCCGCTTCCCTCAAGTAGAATGCAGCTTGCTCTACTTTCATCTCATCAGGACAATGTACCAGATCCAGAATGTTCTCCATCTCATGATGCCAATTGTCAAGAAGAATTGGCTCCCCGGTTCCCTTATACTCTTTTGGGTTAAACCTCGCTATATAAAGACTGATCTTAGAGTGATCAACCTCCTTATCCTTCCCCACTCTCTTTAGGGCCTCCGTAAGAGCATCTTGATGCTCCAACATCTTAACTATATCGTCGATGTTCATGCTCTCAGCTCTCACATACAAATCGGTTTTCTTTGGCGGCATCTTGAAACTATATAAGAAAAGGTAGATATAAACATACATACCATAACCCAAAACACGAAAACAACCTGCCCAGAACCCACTCTATCGAGTGCCTAAACCTACTCGATCGAGTATAGGCTACTCGATCGAGTGCCCCACGTACTCGATCGAGTGTCCGGACTCCAGACCCAAAACAGACCTTCTGATTTCTGACATACTCGACCGAGCAGCCTAGCCACTCAATCGAGTGACCCCCTACTCGATCGAGTGCCCTATGTACTCGATCGAGTACCCAAAAACACGATTCTGATCATAAAATCGTCAAATACCCACTCGATCGAGTCAGACCCCCTCGATCAAGTACCTCATCCACTCGATCGAGTACCCCCTACTCGATCGAGTCATGAAGACTCGAGAATACTACCCGCATGTTATCTCACAGAACCCAATATACTCTGCAGCTTCTTAATCTCAACGTTATAACAACAACTACGCATGAAAATCTACGCAATTCCTCATACAATCAACAAAATAATCTACTTCATGTTATTAAATGCCACATAATAAACAACCATCATGCTTCTTTATGCAAACCAACATATATAAACACCCCACCAACTTTTCAATCACGATTTCAATCCTCCACTCCCAACATCCAAACTAACAATTCACATAGTACAACAATTCACAACATGTATCGTTACGTTCACATACAAACTAACGGACACCACATACGACCTTGACATATACCCTCCACGTGACCGGTTCAAAGTTGTAGGGCGAGTTCGCGACTTTAGGACGTCTCCCAAGCCTTTGCATTAGCTCCTACAACCTTTACTCCGGGTTCATTTTAATTGACTCCCTATTTCGTTATATTCATTAGTTACAGGTTTCAGGATCGTCGCTCTGATACCACTTTGTGACACCCCATGCTCCAAGTGCCTTACCAGGACCACTCAGGTATAAAGATGTCACCATCGCGGTTTCCCGAGGCAATGATAATCATAAGACAACAACGAAACAACATTTAAATAGTAATAGTTTAGTGAATAAATATAATCCAAAACAAATACCCAAAATACGGGTTACAAGTTCCCAAAACAACTGTCCAAACAACTAAATGAAATGTCTGATAAACTACTCAAGCTACAGCGATCCATCATCTGAAGGTGACACATCCCAGCTATCCCATGTATCTCGACTCATACCTGCTCAACAACTGCTCACCATTCCCGAATGGATCACCACAGTTTTTAAAACAATAAACGGGGTCAGTACTAATCACACAATTTATATAATTCAACAATACAATAAAAAACGACACAGCTCAATCATCACAGATATACTCCGAACTCCATCATCAACTCCACAATACTGACTACACACTAAAGTGTGTAGCCCTGCCAGAGTACCCATCGCAACAGGTTACTCCTCGCCGCCAGTGGGGGACCGCGGTCGTTCCCACCTAAGCCCCGCTCATCTCCGTCGAGCGATAAACCCAAATCCATTAATGTGCACATCACTTCTGCGGCGGTTCCATAGAAGGCGAATAATGGGCGTGAAGCCACTCCCACAAGTGACTCCACTCAGCCAGGGACGCACCCCGAAGAACACAGACAGATACAATCAACCACAACTACTATCAACAATCAAAACCAACAACCGTCACAATACTCGTATGATAATATACAACAATCACAAAACACAACCAACACATCATGTGACTAATACTGAGTAGGGAAACCCTACCTGGAATGCAGTATAGTCAGACGGTCTCAACAGCTGTTATCAAAAGGCCTCCTATACGAATCCTCCTCCTAACATACGATCATACAATTACTAACAATCACAAAAGACAACAAAACCCCCTGATACCCGTCGTTGTGTGCACCAAAAATAAATTTATAATTCCTAACTACAACTATAGATAGCGGTAGCAGGGTCGAACCACAGAGAGGCAGATGTAATTATTAGTTGTCTAATTTCAGTCTTAAGGTAACAATTGTGTGGGGGGTTTGAGTTGAATTGGTCTATAACTAATGGCAAATAAACGAGCTAATAAAAGAAATAAATTAAATCAAATAATAAAAAGGGGTACTAAGATGGTCGGTTCACTGTAGTTTCGGCGGCAGCGGTTAGGTAGGTCTAAAATAAATCACGTGAGCCGGGAAAAATAAGAGGTCCTCTCGGTCCACTCCTAACAAGTAGCATCTTTCGATCTCGCTACGGGTCCCTAATATCACTAATCTGCGACTCTCGTCTGAAAAGTGACTAAAAATCTAAACTTTACCTATCTTTCGATCTTAGCATAGTTTAGTCATTTTAATTGGTAGTCTAACAACTTTCCCTATCTTTCGATCTAATGGGTCGGTCATATACTAAGCATTCAATTAGTCGCATGCATTCGATTCGTCAAATGTAACAATTAAAACAATTAAAACGAAACACAGCTCACGTGGCCAGTCGATCGACTAAGAAACCCAGTCGATCGACCGGCGTGCGATTTAGGTCATACTAATTTTAATGCCGCCTAACCTACAGATTCCCTACATCCTAGCACGATGAATTTAGCTACTCATGGTATTGATAAAAACAACAACAATATTAATGAATAAAACTACTGGATTCATGCTTGAAATAGTTAAATAACAAATAACAATAAACGATAATCGGCTTCGGGGAACTAACTAGCAATTCTATACTATTAACGAAATATAAGCAATGAAACTGAATAAGAGCAGGAAAATACCGAACGGAATTTGCAGAGAATAAAGATCCAAGAACCCGAATGCCAAAGTAACCTTTATTGAATGGAAAAGATTATAAACTAAAGAACCCTAAAGAATTTCTGATAATAAAACTAGATTAAAAGCTTGATAAAAAACTGAATCCATGTTCTCAAAACCTAGCATACGTTATATAGAATATAACGTAGTTCTTATTTCCAAAACCTAACTACTATGGGCTTCCTATTCCTCGTTCTATTAATTCACGCAGATTAGCGGCTTGGTCGATCGACCACTGAGGCAGGTCGATCGACTGGTAAGCTCTGAACAGTGGCTCCTGGAAGTCGTGGTATGGTCGATCGACCATAGGTAGAGGTCAATCGACTGCTTTAGCTGATACTTGACTTCTAAATTCTCGTGGATTTATCTTTTGGACCTCGAAATGCGCACCAAGCTCGTTCCTTGAGTAAATACTTTACGTCAAATGCAGTGCAAGGTACTCGGGGATGGATTTAGCTCAATATCTACTAATTTCCGCATAAATATGCAATATTACATAAAAATGCGAAAGTAGACGAAATGGGGCAAATAGTAGCATAAACTACACAAATGAGCTCTGAAATGCGTGTAAAATGAGGTGTAAAACATCATATTTAAGACACGCATCAAACTTCCCCAAACCAAACCCTTGCTTGTCCCCAAGCAAGAACTAGACTCGATCCTAAAACCTAATGGAGCGAGTTCAATCTCAGAGCGAATTGCAAACTGTAAAACCTAAACCAGTTTAATGCATTAACTAACAATCAATTAGAAATGTGAATCATGCAAACGAGTTATATAGTCGTCAAAAACTGCTGAACCGTTAACTATAGAGACTTATCAATATGGACTCTCACGGGTCGCTCAAATCACTCAATAAATACAGGTGAAAATATGTGAAAGATAGAAAGAATTCATTTTGTTAGTGACACTCACCTAACTACGACCTATAAGAACATGCCTGCAACATAATATGAAAGTAATCTCTACAACCGTACATATGCATTCCAACCGAACAAATGACCATGACATATACCGAGGTAAATAAGGGATATGTGAGGTACTGGGTAGGAAAGGCAAAACATTTATGGGAATGTGGGGGTACAAGTGATCAAGCTAGTACCGTAACAAAACCATATGACAATATCCACTTCTTGCTCAAACTTCAATCCACACGGTGCTATAGCAAGCACAAAACTCACAATCTCCGAAATAATCAACTCCCCATAAGATACAAATGAAACATGGGAGCAAAATTCGCCATTTGAATAAAGACTTGAATCATGCGAGTTGATTTATTCTTTTCTCGGGCGTCGGTCGATCGACCAAGTATAGCAGTCGATCGACTGCATTAAACAGTACACCACTCTCTTTTTCTTTTCCGAATCATTTTTCTTCTCTTTTTTATTTCTTTGTTCCTTTCTTTCCTCTTCCATTTTCCCAACAACATCTCAAAATGAGCATATGCCACCAAAAACGTAGTAACAATCCCAAAAATTAAACTACTAGCTTGACAAGGGCAGGCTAAATGTAGGATGTAGTAAACGGGACAAAAAGGCTATTTTTGGCAGTGTGGAGCTTATGGGTAAGATGAGAAAAGGGGACCTCTACCACATGTGTCAACAAACCACAAACCGAATGCACACAGGTATTAAGCAGATTAAGTTCATATTTATGCAAATTAATGAAACATGTCTCATAAGGAGAACTACTCACAATCCTAGATAAACTGGTCATGAATGTCACCAGTTATAGGCTCTAAATCTCAGAAAGTGATGTAGTTTGCCAAAAATCAAAGTCAAGTTTCAAGTCCAGCAAATAATTTAACAAAAACTCGTAGACTATGCAATTGATTCTACTAATAACATGTCAATTAGCAAGGCTTAGGCGATAAAACAGATGCAAATGCAATGTCATCATTGAAATACTACCGTTCCGACTCAACCTATATGCTAAAATAAACGTGCATTTTTTTGAATTTTGTTGAAATTTTTAATTTTTTTGAATTTTCTGTAAAAATTGGGAAAATTAAACAACAATGCAAGACAAAATGTAAACGTGAATGCAAAAACATATGAAATGCAACGCAAAACCCTTCCCCAAACCAAATCGCACAATGTCCCCATTGTGCAAAATCATGTATAAAGAAGCAAAGGAAATCTGGAATTTGCGAGAAAATTAAGTAAACAAGACATGAAGTGAAGACATGGAGACTCACAAGACTTTAAGCGCAGCAAAAGGAAACCTCCCCAAACCAGCGTGAGCTAGGAGGTTTCGATGAGCAGCAGATGCTACTAATAGGTACCTGAAAAGACAACAATACCACGCATAAAACCGAGAAAGCAATATGGGAGCGGTAATTACGTGCATAAGATGAAGAAATTGAAGAAAACAAAATTATGTCGGAAAATAAAGAGAAGGAAAAACTCCCTCAATTCCGCAAAACGACCAAACACAGCAGGAGAAAGGTCGTGAACAGTGCAATGAAATGACAACGGTCGATCGACCATAGCAGACGATCGATCGAATGAACAGGAATAGAAGCTCCTGGAAGTCGCACCTCAGTCGTTCGACCAGGGTAGGCGGTCGATCGACTGGAAATACTGCTGTAATTTTCTGATTTCTTCGAATTAGCTCGAGAACTTGAGCTAATATGGTCTAAAAACCTGCAAACGCACATAATACCGCGCCAAAAATTGCGCAAAACCCAAAGTAACCGTATAAAGTACTAAAAATCCTAAGCAAACTTAAAATGCGAAGTTTGGCGTACACAAAACAATAAAAAGTTCAACGAAAGCAATAAAGTGTATAGTTTTTGAAAAAGTCTTAATCAAATAATAGTTGATCAAGAATGGCCATGGAATGGCCCACTTGGTCGGCTTCTGGCTACAAGAGGTAGCCTCAATAGTGCTCATCTTTTCAGCTGCACTCTTCTCAGCTCCAGCATCCGCAGAACTCAACGGATCAACATGTCGGACATCTTCCAATTCAATGACCTCTTCGGACTCGTCGAAATCCAGATCAGACTCCGTTGCTTTGACTGGCTCATCTTCGGGCTCCTCATCCGTGCCATAGCTAAGGCATCCTAGACCGCCTCTTTGAACTATTGGCTCCTTCACAGCTGGAGCGACATCAGGATTTTCCTTCCCCAAACCAGCTCCTGCAATATCTAAAACAGAAGAATCTTCCTCCACTTTGCTCCTAGTCTGGGGCGGAGGTGTCACAACAGGAGTAGGGGTAGAGATAGGCATATCAGGAAGTATAAAATAAGATTTCTTTTCAGAAACCGTATTGCAAGTGACAGGCCACATGAGGTCTTTCTTCCTAGTCATGCAGGCAAAGACAATGGAGTGCTTCCCTACCTTAAAGGTCAAAGTACCCAAACCAACATCAATAACTGCACCAGCAGTGTGCAGGAATGGTCTACCTAGAATAATTGGAATGTGGGCATCTTCGGGCATATCTAGTACCACGAAGTCAACAGGGAAGAAAAACTTCCCTATTTGCACGGGAATGTCCTCTAAGACTCCTATTGGCTGGACCGCAGAACGATCAGCCATCTGTACTATCATGTTCATGACTACAAACCTATTCAACTTTAACTTCCTAGCAAGACTCAAAGGCATTACACTAATACTGGCTCCTAGGTCACATAAGGCTTTCTCAATAGGAAAGGTGCCAATATTACATGGGACTGAAAAACTACCTGGGTCTTCTAGCTTAAGGGGTGCAGTGTGGGTCAAATAAGAGCATGACTCCTCGGTGAGTGCGACGATGCACGATTTTCAAGTGACTTCTTTTTAGATAAGAGTTGCTTCATGAATTTCATATAAGCAGGCACTTGATTCACTAACTCAAGAAAAGGAACTTGTACGTTTAAGCTACGAATAACATTTTCAAACTTATTAAACGATACCTGTTCCTTCGTCGGCACCAATCTCTCTGGATAAGGGGCTGTAAGAAGTAGCTTAGCCCTCTCCTCTAAATCTGTCATACCGGCATTGGTGGATTTAGTCTGAAAATCCACAACCTTCTCCTTGTTGTAGCTTGACCCTTCTTCAGACCGTCTCAAATATGAACCATTAATCGACAAAAGGTCGTACTTCGGAACCGGAACGGACCCATTAGTAGTCGGGTCTGGCCTCAATATTTTCGGGGCAGTCGCACCCCGAAACAAGTGATCCCTCAAGTTATTAGGCATTAGAGGACGAAAAGAATCACTTTCAAAGGCGTATTGTCGATCGATCGACCAGGTTGGTTGGTCGATCGATCGACTTCTACGAAAACGATGAGCTTCGGTTGTCGCGGATCGATCGGTCGATCGGGTATGTCGATCGATCGATCGACTTCTACAGAACAATAAGAGCTTTCGTTATCGCGGATCAGTTGATCGACTGGGTATGTCAGTCGATCGACTGACATACCTGTTGATCGTCTTTTTCTTTCCACTGTTCGTTCCAGCTTTCTTCTGACTCGGTTCCGCCTCATCTTTTTCAGCAATGTCCTCGACCATAGCGGGCCCATCAAGGGTAGACCCACTCCTCAAAGTAATGGCATTAAGGGTCTCCTTTTGGCCCGTTTGAGTCGGTAAATGTCCCGGAGCTCGAGTTGTATTCTTGCTAGCCAATTGGACAATTTGGCTCTCCAACATCTTCATCCCGACCTCTCTAGCTTGGGATTCTTTCAACAACAAATTATTCAACTCGGCAAACTCAGAATTTTAGGATTCTTTGTTCTTCTTTGAGGGACATATGGAGGCTTTTGGTATGGCTGTTGTTGCTTATGAGGGGGCACATAATTCTGCTGCTTTGCTTTCTTTCTTTCTTTGTGGAGGTTGAGTCGGATTCAAGACATTTTGGCTGCTCCACCTCAGATTCGGATGGACATTCGGCTCATAGTAAGTGTTTGTCTGCCTATAATGTTGAAAGGCAGCACAGGACTCAAAGGGATTAGGACAGTTGTCTGAAACATGTCCCTCAGCTCCACATCTTTTGCAGATGAAGGGACCGTCTGAAACAACGTTTACATGGTAAATCCCTCCTTTTGAAGCTCCCCCCCAACTCATACTTATCAAATCTCGCCGTGAGAGCCTCTAATGCAGCTACAGAAGGAGATTCAGCAGCTCTCCTTTGATTTCCCCTGGAATTTCCATACTCAGCTTTATGGGTGGCCAAGTCATCAATGATCTTCCACCCCTTAGTTTCCCCCATATTCTCCTGGAATCTGTCACTAGCTGCCGCATCCAAGATAGCTCTCTGATCATCATAGAACCTATTATAGAACTGATTGCATAAGCTCCATTTCTCAAACCCATGATGCGGAATGGTTCACACCAGCTTCTTGAAACGGACCCATGCCTCATGAAAGTTCTCATCAGGCCCCTGTTTAAAGCTTGTGATCTGAGCTCTAATAGCATTCGTCTTCGAGGCAGAGAAATATTTCTTGTAGAATGCCAAGGCCAAAGAATTCCAATCGCTGATCCCATTAGCAGCTCGGTCCAGATCTCTGTACCACTCCCTTGCAGCATCGCGGAGTGAGAATATAAACATTGTCTCCTTCACCTGGTCCTGGGTCACACCGGTCGGCGAGGGTATAGAGCAGCAATAATCAATAAATATCTCCATATGCTTGGCTGCATCTTCATTTGCAGCTCCCTCGAATTGGTTTCTCTCAACCAAGTTGATATAAGAAGGCTTTGGTTCGAATTTTCTATCAGCTCCCGGCAATTCGAACCCCTTATATAGATTTGCACCTGTCGGTTCAGAGTGACTTGCTATAGTCGCTTCTTCAGCCATCTCTAGAAAGTTTGGAGAAGTGACGGTCTCAGCCGATGAAGTGGAAATGGGAGATGAAGGTGGGTCCTCCTCGAACAGCTCGTTCTCGTAGTAACTAGACAGAGTACTCAGCTCTTCCTCTGTCGGCAATATCCTAGATGATCGTCTCAACTCGCGCAAAGTCTTCTCAATCTCAGGATTGAACGGTACTAATTCACCACCCTGTGACCTGCGCATATGAGGAAACTACAAAAAGAATATGAGAATAGTTTAAGGAACGAATGTCCCTTAAACTAAGAAACAGACTAAAATAAAACAACTAAAAATTAGAACAATTGCCTCCCCGGCAACGGCGCCAAAATTTGATGCCCGTCGTTGTGTGCACCAAAAATAAATTTATAATTCCTAGCTACAACTATAGATAGCGGTAGCAGGGTCGAACCACAGAGAGGCAGATGTAATTATTAGTTGTCTAATTTCAGTCTTAAGGTAACAATTGTGTGGGGGGTTTGAGTTGATTTGGTCTATAACTAATGGCAAATAAACGAGCTAATAAAAGAAATAGATTAAATCAAATAATAAAAAGGGGTACTAAGATGGTCGGTTCACTGTAGTTTCGGCGGCAGCGGTTAGGTAGGTCTAAAACAAATCACGTGAGTCGGGAAAAATAAGAGGTCCTCTCGGTCCACTCCTAACAAGTAGCATCTTTCGATCTCGCTACGGGTCCCTAATATCACTAGTACTGACTCTCGTCCTGAAAAGTGACTAAAAATCTAAACTTTACCTATCTTTCGATCTTAGCATAGTTTAGTTTTAATTGGTAGTCTAACAACTTTCCCTATCTTTCGATCTAATGGGTCGGTCATATACTAAGCATTCAATTAGTCGCATGCATTCAATTCGTCAAATGTAACAATTAAAACAATTAAAACGAAACACAGCTCACGTGGCCAGTCGATCGACTAAGGAACCCAGTCGATCAACCGGCGTGCGATTTAGGTCATACTAATTTTAATGCCGCCTAACCTACAGATTCCCTACATCCTAGCACGATGAATTTAGCTACTCATGGTATTGATAAAAACAACAACAATATTAATGAATAAAACTACTGGATTCATGCTTGAAGTAGTTAAATAACAAATAACAATAAACGATAATCGGCTTCGGGGAACTAACTAGCAATTCTATACTGTTAACGAAATATAAGCAATGAAACTGAATAAGAGCAGGAAAATACCGAACGGAATTTGCAGAGAATAAAGATCCAAGAACCCGAATGCCAAAGTAACCTTTATTGAATGGAAAAGACTATAAACTAAAGAACCCTAAAGAATTTCTGATAATAAAACTAGATTAAAAGCTTGATAAAAAACTGAATCCATGTTCTCAAAACCTAGCATACGTTATATAGAATACAACGTAGTTCTTATTTCCAAAACCTAACTACTATGGGCTTCCTATTCCTCGTTCTATTAATTCACGCAGATTAGCGGCTTGGTCGATCGTTCACTGAGGCAGGTCGATCGACTGGTAAGCTCTGAACAGTGGCTCCTGGAAGTCGTGGTATGGTCGATCGACCATAGGTAGCGGTCGATCGACTGCTTTAGCTGATACTTGACTTCTAAATTCTCGTGGATTTGTCTTTCGGACCTCGAAATACACACCAAGCTCGTTCCTTGAGTAAATACTTTACGTCAAATGCAGTGCAAGGTACTCGGGGACGGATTTAGCTCAATATCTACTCATTTCCGCATAAATCTGCAATATTACATAAAAATGCGAAAGTAGACGAAATGGGGCAAATAGTAGCATAAACTACACAAATGAGCTCTGAAATGGGTGTAAAATGAGGTGTAAAACATCATATTTAAGACACGCATCACCCCCAAACCCCTAAATTAGGGATTAAACAACCTTAACGAAATACCATAAAAACAGTATGTAGATCTTACCCTCGACGCAAGGAACACAAGAGTGTAAAGAACGATGAATTCCGACCTCCCAAGCTCCGGGATTTGTCAATAATGCGACGGATGCGAAGTACGTAGGTTGCAATCTCTTTTCAAAGTAATTAAGTTTGTAAAAGCATTTTATGAAAGTGACGGAAAGGTTTAAATACTAATTCGCATTATTAACAAAACCCGACAAAACACTACCCGTAAACCGGGCTACTCGATCGAGTAACTGACGTACTCGATCGAGTGCCGCCTACTCGATCGAGTACCAAGGCTACTCGATCGAGTACCCTACAGATCAGAAACTATTTTAAATTGCAAAACACTCTTACTCGACAGATTAAGGCCCACTCGATAGAGTACCTAGAGACTCATAAAACCGTAGTATTACGGTATATATATATATATATATATATATATATATATATATATATATATATATATATATATATATATATATATATATATATATATATATATATATATATATATATTTGAAGTATGTTGTTTTGCGGTAATGTTGAAGAGTTGGGGTAGTGGGGTAGTGGTTATCTTGAGGATTTTATGTTATAGGTTATATGGAGTGCAGAATGAATTGAGGTATGAGGACTATTAGAGAAAGAGAGCCCTGGATATAGGAATGGTTGTAGGTGTTGAGGTTATAGTGGGTCATCGTTGACATGCAGTGGTAATGATGATTACCGGGGGGCTATAGTAAAGGACCTAGTAATAGTGAGTTACGAGGACGTAACATTTATATTAAGAGGAGTAGGATGCGACAAGAGAGTTTGATGGTCATACAGGTTGCAATTGGAAGTTTGAGTGTTGGTGTAGAATAAGGATGGATTTGTGTTATGGATGATTTTATTACAGGTAATGGTAGTGCTTGTAGTAATATGATGTTAGGAGTGTGAGTAAACTTCGATAGTGTTAATGGATTGGGTGATGATGTTTATGTGTATGAGTAAACTTCGAGGATGAAGTTCGTTTTAAGTTTGGTAGAATGTAACATTCCGTCTTAGTGTTGGTCTTGTTTAGTGGATTGTCTTGGTATTGAGTTTGCTAGTGAGCATTATATAAGTAAGACAAAGTTAACAACACTTATGTTGGGGGTATTCGAAAGTACTATGGAGTTAGTATTGAGAGACTATGTTGTAGTTCAGACGATATCGTGAGCCATGTTGTGAAAGTAAGCGTGGTTGGTGGAGTTAGTGTTAGGTGTCCATGTTTTATAGGTTGGGTTGGAACTTCGGGGACAAAGTTCTTTTTAAAGAGGTAAGGCTGTAATACTACAGTTTTCTAAGTCTGTTATTCGGCCGAATAAGGCTTACTCGGCCGAGTATTGGGTCGTGTGTTTCTAGTCAGGCTATTGTCCAAGAATACTCGGCCGAGTATGGTAATACTCGACCGAGTAGGGGATACTCGGCCGAGTATACTCTATACTCGACCGAGTACCCGGTCTGTTACGGGTTTTTTCCGCGGTTTTGATTAAAATGGTTAGAGATTATATATAAGTCGTTGTCAGTTTCTAAAATGATTTTCTCCAAAACCTAAACTACGTTTCATTCTCCTCTAATCATCTTCATCAATTCCAAGGCAAAGGTTGTCGATTGTGGGTTCTAGCATTTTATTTTGTGTCAATCGCCATAGTAAGTGTCTTATCCTTGTCGACCTATTGTTGTTCTTATAAGTTAGCAAACCCTAGGTTGGGTTAATTTGCGGGTTTAGGGTTTTGGTCATCGTATGTGTTGTTGATTATTGATTATCGTTGGTGTAGGTGATGATGTGTTACTCGTTGTGCATTTCTATGATTGGCTGCGGCATAACAGATTACGAGAAGCTAGGGTTTCCCTACTCGATTTACTGTTTAATTAATTTGAGATTATGTTGTAATTGTTTTTACGATTGATATCATGATTATCTGCTGTTGTTGGATTGGAGTTTAGGGTGTTGTGATGGTTGTTTGTGATGTTCGCGAGGTGCATCCTCGGCTGAGTGGAGTCACTTGCGGGAGTGGCTTCACGCCCTAATTTTGCCCTCTGTGGAACCCACCATAGGAGGGGATGCGCGCATTAATGAACAGGGTTAACGCTCTTTGATGAGCGGGGCTTA
This sequence comes from Silene latifolia, assembly GCF_048544455.1. NCBI lineage: Eukaryota > Viridiplantae > Streptophyta > Magnoliopsida > Caryophyllales > Caryophyllaceae > Silene > Silene latifolia. The sequence continues at coordinate 72,560,492 of NC_133532.1, read as the reverse complement.
GGTGTGTACGGCTGCGGTCCCCCACTGACAGGGCTACACACTTTAGTGTGTAGTCAGTTACACGATGTGATTGGGAGTTGGAGGTGGATGGTGAACATCTGGTTATCTTTTCGTACTTGTCTTATTTTGATTATGTAGTAAATTGACCCCGGTAATTATTTTAAAAATTGTGGTGATCCATTCGGGGATGGTGATCAGTTATTGAGCAGGTATGAGATGGATTTAGCGAGGGATAGCTGAGATAGAGTCATCACGTGTCACTAGAGTCTTCCGCTGTGTCTTGAACTTATATTTCTTTCAGTTGGTTTGATATTTTGGAACAGATTTATTTCACTTTACAGTTTTGGGTTTTGGATATGCAATCACTTAACTTATTTATCTAAAGTATGTTTCTTTATGGTCAATTTGATATACATTGCCTCGGGTCACCGAGATGGTGACGGTCTCTCATGCTAGGGTGGTCCCGGTAAGGCACCTTGGTATGTGGGGGTGTCACAACCCTAATTGGGTATTTTAGGGGTTTTGGGAGTATTGTGATTGTTAGATAGTAATTGTGTGATTGTGTGATTATAGGAGGTGATTTCGTAGAAGAACGGTTTTGATTAGCTGATTGTGACGATCTTTGTAATTGCTTTTCTAGGTAGGGTTTCCTACTCAGTTATTGGTTACATTGTATTGGATGTTTGATTGATTGTTGATGGTTGTTTAATGTTGTTGATCTATATCGGATCAGTATTGGAAATTGCTGCTGTATAGTTGGTTGGTTGTGTTTGTCTGTGGTTCGCGAGGTGCGTCCTCGGTTGAGTGGAGTCACTTGCGGGAGTGGCTTCACGCCCTTGATTAACCCGTTGTGGTCCCCGTCACAAGGGGGATGTGCACATTAAGGAACTAAGGTTTTCGCTTGGTGTTGATGAGCGGGGCTTAGGTGGGAACGACTGCGGTCCCCCACTGGCGGTGAGGATTACTGGTTGTGGCCTTAATCTGGTAGGGCTAGACCTTCAAGCTATTCAGATGATTGGAGATGTGACGGAGTTGGGTGATTGTATGTATTATTGTTATTTCTTTATCTTATATTGTGTAATCAGTAACTGACCCCGTTTAATTGTTTTAAAAACTGTGGTGATCCATTCGGGGATGTAAGCAATTATTGAGCAGGTATGAGATGGATTGTGCGACTGATAGCTGGGATCGAGTCACCACGTGTCACTAAATTCTTCCGATGTGTAGTTGAACTTATAATTCTTTTTAGTTGGTTTTGATAATTTGGAACAGTTGTATCATACTTTATAGTCTTTGGATTTTGATGTATTCACTTAAACTATTTGTTTAAAGTACGTTCTTTTATGGTCTATTTGATATTCATTGCCTCGGGTAACCGAGATGTTAGCACTCTCATGCATTAGGTGGTCTTGGTAAGGCACCTTGGTGTATGGGGGTGTTACATGACCCACTGCAAATAAGAGTCTGACACCCACAACGAACCAACCGGGACATGCATAAACCACATGTTCCTTTGAGTCCAGCGCAAAGCCCACTAACGGCAAGTCTCAGATGTAGCGCCAAAGCCACCTGTGTAACACTGTTAAGCTTCAGGATTTTTTGCCTCATGCAAACTTGCCTTATTAGCCTCTCTGGGAAAATATGGACCATGAACTCCAAGCCTAGGATATGAATGGATCGAGTAGGATTTAGGGATGATACTTCTGTCAACGCCCTGAAATGCCACCAAGGGACAACACATCTAATCAGCGGAATTCCGTCATTCTTTAATTTGTTCTCCCAGTAGTTGCAAACTCGAGTGAAATCAACCATATACAACCTCGTTCTCATCACGATCGATCATGATCGATATCCAGACATGTCAACTGGGGGCTCGATCAATCGCAACCTTTCCATCAGCCAAATCTGCAAAAAGGAGACTGATGCCTGTCGTTGTGTGCACCAAAAATAATATTTATAAAACCAAACTACAACTAGCAAGTGGTAGTAAGGGTCGATCCGCAGCGAGGTAGGGAGATAATAGTTGTTATTAATTCTAGTCTAAGGGTAACAGTTGTGGGGGTTTGCACCAAATTACAACTCATTATTTGTTCACATCGTTGTGTGCACCATCGACCAAGGGTGTTGTACAGTAATGCATTCTGACGAATTCTCCAGCGCGCAATGATCTTAAAAGAGCTGCCATTTCTTCGTTACTTGGTCAAATCAAGCGTTCTATGCGGCGTTGGAAAGCTAAGAGGATAAACTTTCACCTCCAATTAGAATCACTTGATTATCGGCTGTAGAACTCGAGATATTGCCATCTGAAGCAGGATGCAATATCGTGAAGTGCTTCTTTGCTTGTTAAACTCGTACGCACCCATGCTTTTGCTATCTTTAGGCCTTGAAACGCGCACCAAGCTCATTCCTCGAGTCAATACCTCATGTCAAATCCTATGCTAAACACTCGGGAACGGATTCGGCTCATTTTCCGCTGGATTCTTCACATTTCTGCAATTTTATACAAAAACACGAAAGTAGACGGAAATAGGGAAAATAGTAGCATAAACTACATAATTGAGCTCTGAAATGCGTGTAAAATAGGGTGTAAAATATCATATAAATGACACGCATCAGAGACATTTATCAAAGTCCCAATCTCAAAACAAACAAAAAACGAACGAAAAAGGAAATAAACGAGAGCATTTTTCCTGTAAAATGATAGGACTTCCAAGATACGGAAGCTCATGATTAGCCTTCCTATTATCCAACCTTAAGATAATCTCTCCTAATTCCAGGCAAGCTGGGCTCTTGCGCAGTTCCATTTGCTCGATAATACCCAAAAACCGCAGGTCACCTCTCATTGCGTCAACATGGCCCTTCAAGATAAAACAATGAAGAAAGGTCCTCTCTATCTATGAAGCGGTCCATGAAATCAAAAATCCGTACACCCTTGGAAGTTACAAAACGATCAACTTCAGCCTTGGTCAATCCAAGAAGATCCCTAATTTTATTCTTATACCCTCCGGATTCCAATATTCAAGACAAGCATCAAGAAACGGTCTTACCACTTTCACCTGTTTAAAACTGATGAAGGATCGAAAACCACCCATGTCATACTTCTCCGCGCTTGAAAACTCATTGATCCATTCCTTGAGTCGGGATTCGAAAGCATCCGTCCATTTTTCTTTCTTGAATTTTTTTTTGAGAGAGATATTATATTTGATGAATTATGAAGTAATAGAAAGGAGAATTGTGAGAATAGAAGCTAACCCGAGGCCTCTATTTATACTATTCGGACTTTCCAAAAATCGCCCAGGAAGAGAACACCTGGGGAGAAAACGTAGCAAATGCTACACCCTTCGGAAAAATCGCAGGTCATGCTACGCCTCTTCCCCAGCTTGATTTTCCGCAATTTCCGCAATGATCTTTCCTAAATACGGATTTGGCTAAAACTTTCCTATTCTTATATGAATATGGTTTTTTTATATACGGAAATTTTTATTTCCTTACTTGTTATTCCGAATTCGTTACAGAATCCAATTTCAATGCGGGTTCGCTTTTCGAGACGATATCGTCATTTCACATTTCGTCAAATGCACACTTAACCATTTTTATTCTTTATTTTTTTAATTTTGGGGAATCATTTCCATCCCTCACTCGTCTCAAAATTTCCTAAAATCATTTTTCTTTTATTTCTTTTTTTAGGGGGAAGCACTCCTATTATCCGTCGCGCGCCGAGTCATTTTTCTCACAAAAATGGGGCACCTTTTCTTTTTTTCTTTCTTTTTTTTTTTTTTCTCGACTTGATCAAGTTACATTTGGTGCTATTTGAGGCCAAATTTTCGTGCTATATGTGCTATGTTTGATTTTTCTATATAAATTTCGGCGGTATGACGGCGTAAACCATCAAAATGCTAAACCTGTTTCCAAGCTAACCTGCACGTACCAATATATTACACACCCAACATCAACGAATGGCTCGCAGGTCATGACATATATACAACAAAACATTCATATGAACAACAAAATTCGGGCTCATGCCCCAAAAGCATAAAATGTACAAAAATACAAGACTAGCCGCGACGATCAACTAGATGATCCCTCAACTCAGCCGCCATCGCCTCAAGGATGGCAATATCAGCATCCCAAACCTCCAGCTCCCTTGACAAGCAAGCCGTCTCCTCACGCGACTCCTCGAGCTCGCGCTCCAGCTCACGCTCCCTCTGAAACGAAGCAAATTTATAAATAACAAAGTAAAAGAAGGCAAATACACCGTACCAGCCGACCCAGGGTACTCAAGTGTCTCGGAAAAAGCTGGGGGCTCGACGTCTGCCACCTCAATCTCTTTGATGTGACTCATATTTTTACACATTTAGTCACCTAACTAACCTCGTTCCCATGCTTTCTAGTGATTATTAGGGTCATTTCTTATCCTTAGTTCCCCATTTTGCATATTTTTTGAGGTTTTGTGTCCTTGGTAGGAAAGGATTACTTACCTTGCATTTATGGAGCAAAATGGAGCTAAATGGATCGCATCTAATGACCAAGCATCGAAGAGGAGACCAACACTAAAGGCCTAAGCAAATAAATCAAGTGAATTAGGCAATGATGAAGATCCCTACGACCCTAAGACAGTCCCCACGGATTGTTAGGCAGTCAAGAACAAGAGAAGAAATCCTGTCCCAGGATCCGGGCGTCACCTGCTCAGCACGAGCGTCTCAACCCATGATCCGGGCGTCTCAAGGCTCGGCTCGAGCGGATCTTCTTACAGGACCGGAGCATTCTTCAGCCAGGACGCGCATGTCCCTGAGGGACCTGCTACCAGCTCGCGCGTGTCCCTGTGGGACATGAAAATCATCAACTTCGCTTAGGGTCATAATCGTCATTTAAGCCCTTAGTAACCCTAATCTTTGTACTTAATCCTTATTATAAATACCCTATTGTACTACCGAGATTAGAATCATCTCTTAATCATCTCATAATAAAGTACTAATCCCTCTTAGTTTAGTCTTAATCCAAGTTGTAATACACATTTCAATATTAATCACATCTTAATCTTTCCTTAATCTCTCAATTTTTCTTAGTTTTAGTTGGGTAATTAGAAGATTATTTGGGGTTTATTGGAGGATTGACAACTCTCCATCAATCATCAAGTTTCCTTCTATTATTCTTTGCTTTATATTTGGATCATCTCAAGTTGGTATAATCCCTTTTTCCTTTGCTAAATTATTGTCATTTACATTACTTGTTCATCATGTTTTGCTTTGTTAATATGATTGATATCCTTATTAGCATGTTAAACTTGATCATGAGTTGCTTTCATAATTTAATATGCTTCCATAATTAGTTGCTTTCTTGTTGTGATTTCAACCTATGCACATGTTATGTTTGATGAAATGCTAGACTATGAAACCTTACATTTTTTACCCATCTCTTATCTTTTCAATGAGGCTTGTAAGATATAAGCCAACTCAAGCCTTGTTAGACCATGCATAGAGTTAATAGGAAGAGACTAAGTCGACTTGTAGGTGTTATAATGTCTTGATTGACTCGGCTCCGGGACCTAAATCTTCCTAGGAATTGTAAGATATACACTAACTCGATTTCCATCACAACAATAAGTTGCTTGCATCTATATGAGAACATGTTTGTATGATCTATTTCCATGATTCCCTTTTGAACCCATGACACCCTAGTGCCTTAATCAGTTGTTTACAAACCCTTTTATTACTTTACTTTGTTTTCATTCATCTTGTTGATTAGTATAGATTACATCTCATCTCAACCCAAATTTGTGACACCCTAAGACATAACTACTTGCAATTGAAATCCTAAATCAATACCTGTCCTTTGGGATCCGACATTTACTTACCACTCCACCAAATAGTAGCTTGTAGAGTTATAAATATTGTTTTGGTTGATAGCTTTAACGACGAGCATATATCATATCGAACCAAAAAATGGTGCTGTTGCCGGGGACGGTGTTCAATTGATTTGATTTTTGTTAATTGTTTTTAGTTGTGTCTTTCTTTACCTTGGGGAAGTCAATCTCCTCAAGGTTGTTCTAATTGTTTTCTAGTTGTTTGATATTTTGCATGACGAGGAGATCACAAGGTAATCCATTGCCTATTGATCTCGAGATTCAAAGGACCTTAACCAACAGTAGAAGAGTTGCTAGGGGTATTTCAAGAGTTTTGGGTATTGGAGAGATTGTCGACATTCAATCAAATAACTTTGAGTTTGTCAACCCTTTTGCAAGAGAAGGAGATGATAACCCAATTCCAAACCAACTACAAAATCAACCAACAAGGCCTAAATTTTCATCACATACCGTACCAACCGAGGAGAACCTACCCAATGGTACTCCTATACCACCACATTTAATTGGTAATTTCATTGCCAAATCCGCATTCATACAATCAGTTGAGAGAAGTCAATTTGGAGGGATGCCTAGTGAAGATCGTCATTTATATATGGAGACTTTTTGTGACTATTGTGATACAATTTCTCAAACCGGAGTTACTCAAGACCAAATTCGATGGGTATTGTTTCCTTTTTCCTTGATCGGAACCGCAAAGCAATGGTTGAAGAGCCTAGACAAGGCTACCCTTGGTATTGATTCATGGAAGAAGTTAGCACTTGCCTTTTACAAGAAATTCTATCCTCCGGAGAAGACTAACATGTTGAGAGCCCAAATCACCGGGTTCAAGCAAAGGGATGAAGAATCATTATATGAAGCATGAGAGAGATTTAAGGACACTTGTCGCTCTTGCCCACACCATGGACTTAGTGAGCGGTTCCTTGTTCAACAATTTTGGAACGACTTATATGAAGACTCACGCAATGTGCTTAATATGGGATCCAATGTGAGGTTTACCGAAGTTGATGACCACTAAACTTGGGCTAAAATCGAAGAGATGGCGGTTCATAATTCCCAATATAGTAGGCCTCGAAAGGCCTCTAGAGGAGGAAAGCATGAGGTAGATTCCGTCACACAATTGGGTGCTCAACTAAGTGCCCATATCGACACCATCAACTTAATGTTTGAGAAAGCCATGGCTAAACTTGAAGAAGCTTCCAAATCACCGAAACAACATGTCAATGCTATGATGGAATCATCCTCAATCCCAAATGGAGTATGTGAAAGTTGTGGAACCTTGGGACATGATCAAACGAATATAGGGGAAAAAATGAACAAGTAAATGCTTTCCAAGCATACAAGAGTGGCACCCCTTATTCCAACTACTATAATGAGAATACCAAATTCCACCCAAATCTCTCGTACAAGAGTCAAAATGTCCAAAATCCATCAACAACATACACCCCACCTCCAATGAGAAATCAAACTCAAAGACCCTTTTTTCAACCAAAGCCAAGGATATCAAAATCAACCTTCCTACAACCAATCCAATGACCAAAGCTATGATGTTCAAAAAGAGGTTCTCCAAATGAAAAAGAACCAACAAGAATTCTTCACCCAAATGCAAAAAGATAGCCAAGCTAAAGAAACCACCATCAACAACATACTTGCCCACACCAAAATGTTAGAGACTCAAATTATTCAACTACCATCTTCTAACTCCCAAAGACAAAAGGGGCAATTACCTACTCAAGGTAACCCCCCCCCCCCCCCAAAAGACATGAAATGGTTAGTGCCATCCATTTGAGGAGTGGTACAATATATGAGGGGCCGATGAGGCCAATTGATGAAGATATTATGGATGATTGTAGAAAGCAAAGAGTTGTGGAGAACTCTAAGGAAGTAGAGCCTACCACCAATGAACTTTCAAAGAAGAGAAATGAAGAAAAGGCTAAGAATGTTGATAAGGAGCCTATTATGATTAGACTTCCATTCCCAAGTCGCCAAGCTAAGCCTAAGCTCGATGAGCAACTTGGAAAGTTCATGGAAATTGTGAAGAACTTAGAAGTCTCAATCCCATTCACGGAATTGATCAATCATGTTCCGGCTTATGCAAAATACATGAAGGATATTCTTACCAAGAAGAAATCCATCCGAAAGTTAGAGACTATTGCCTTTACCAAATTGAGTAGTGCTATTCTTCAAGGGAGTTCCCCCCCCCCCCCCCCAAAGCTCAAAGATCCGGGAAGTTTTTCTATCCCATGTACCATTGACGAAACTACAATCAACAAGGCGTTGTGTGATCTTGGAGCAAGTGTAAGTGTCATGCCATACTCAGTATGTAAGAGGCTTGGAATGGGAGAGCTCAAATGTACCAACATTACTCTTCAAATGGCGGATCGATCGACAAAGACACCTCTAGGGGTATGGGAGGATGTGCCCGTGAGAATTGGCAAATTCTTCATCCCGGTAGACTTTGTCATTGTAGACATGGAGGAGTATTCTAACATCCCTATCATCTTAGGAAGACCTTTCTTGCATACCGCCGGAGCGGTAATCGATGTGAAACATGGAGAGCTCACACTTGAAGTAGAGGATGAGACAATTACTTTCAATCTTAACAAAACCATGAGAGCTCCCCGATTACATGAGCCATGCTTCATGGTCGATCACTATAGCCGAGAAAGTGATAGGAAGAAGTTAGAATCTCTATACAAAGATCAAGCCAAAGGTAAAGAAACATCACCTATATGGAAGAAGAAAGTATATGACCTTCAAGTAGCTCTATTCGGAGAGCATGGTATTTTCAACAACAATGAGAGCTTGAATAGCTCACCCATAATGACAAGTAATGAAGAAGGCCTCATTGGCCAAAAGGAAGGAGAGTTGCTCTTACCAACTCATGACATCATTGGGGAACAAGCAAATGAAGTTTATGGTCTATGGGACGATGAATTTGAAGGATTGGTCAATCCTTATATTGGAAATGCTATGACTCTATACCAAGGCTTTGTAGATCCTTGTCATCACTTTAACTCGGACTACAATAATGAAGAAACCGATGCGCAAAGGTCTATGCAAGATCTTTACTATGAAAATGAGCAAGCCTTCGACTACTTCTACAAGGTGTTGAGCAACATCAACAACACCTTGGCTTTGCCCCCTTGGCATCTCATCCAAGAAAGGAGAGTTTGGTGGAGTCCTCCCTAAACTACCATTTGTAAATATTCTAACCCCTTAACTAGCATTTCATTTCCTTTATTGCATTTTTGTCATTTTTACATTGCATTTTCATGCTTTGTTATAAGTTTTTTGACATGAGAGCAAGTGGGGGAGGGATTTTTAATGTTTTTTAATGTTTAGTGTTTGATCAAGGGTGGGGATGGCACATGACTAGGCTAGCCAAGCCTTTGTAGTGCAACCCACAAAAAGGAAAGGAAGAAGGAATGACGCGGGAAAAGGATCCCCATGAGCTGACCTGAGCTCGTGAGAGCTGAGGAGCAAGACGAGCAAATTCTGCCCGAGCCAGCACTGAGACGAGTATCTCCAGTCTCAAGACACCCGTCCTGGTTTTGGGTAGTGGGAGTCGGGAAGGGTTCAAGTTTTAGAAAAAATCTTGTAAGATGATTTGCCCGAGCTGGCTTCGAGACGAGCGTCTCCAACCTCAGGACGCCCATCCTACTCTCGAGCCGTGGGTCCTGGGAAGCTTCAAAGTTATGAGATTTTCCTGTAAGAAAATCCGCCCGTCCCAAACTTGAAACGAGCGTCTCAAGCCAGAATCCGCTCGAGCCAGTCCAAAGGCGCCCGTCCCAGACTGCTTTGCACCCTTCAAATTTTCCTGTAATAGAATCCGCTCGAGCTGACCTCAATCCGCCCGTCCCAGACCTGCTACTAAGACAAACACGGGATTTTTCTCTTTCTTCCCAATTCATTTACAGCTTTCAAACACAAACACAACCATTTTCCCTCTCTTAAACCTTCAATCCCCTCATCCAAAAACATCAATTTCTCACCAAAATTCACCACAAACAAATTTAAAACTTGCTCAATACAAATTTAAATTACTTCTTCATCAATAAAAGACCATTTAACCATCAATTTCTTACAAATTGAATCAATTTTCTAGGGTTTGGGAAAATCCGAAAATCCCCAATTGATTGAGGAATTGATTGAAATTTGAAGAATCAAGGAGCATTCAAGAATCATCTTGGTTTGTTGATATCAAATTTATAAGGAGAATACAATGGCAAGGACTAAAGGCGGAACTAAGGCATCCAAAATTCCAAATTTGTCAAAAAGGCAACAAACTCTTCTAGCATCTAAGGCTTTGGTAGTAGATCAACCAAGGGAGCAAGTCCAAGAAATCGTCAACACCATTGAGGAAGCTACCACGTCTACTCCGGTTGTGGAACAAGTACCAAATTATCCGGAGGTAACTTTCTTATCCGACAAACATAGGAATGCATTTCAATCCCTTGCCAAAAAGAAAGTTTTAGCTACCAAGTTTATTTGCCAAGATACTTTGCAAAAATTGGGTGTACTTGAGCAATCTATAGCATATGTCGAGTCTATGGGGTTGAAGACCCTCTTTGATATGAGTGAATTGACTTACCCCTCATTGACCATGGAATTCATAAGCTCCTTGAGGAAGTACAAGGTAGAGACTCGAACCTATGTTGAGTTCCGACTTGAAAATGAGAGTAGAAGAATGCTTAAGAGTGAATTTGGTAAAGTGTTTGGACTTGCGAAATATGATCATTTTGAGAAGAAGCCTTTGAAGTTCAATGCCGCACCTCTATGGAAAACTATAACCGGTCGTCAATTTGATTTTTTCCCAGAGTGCCATGCCTTATATGTTCACCATCCGGGCATAAGGTTTTGGCACAAGTTTGTGGCTAATACTCTAATTGCTAGGAAATAGGCCAACCACTTCACCGAACTCGATTTTGTCTACCTCGAGTCCTTCTTGAACGTTGATGGAAAGTCCACCCATAAGTATAACATTCTTCAATTGTTGATTGATCGGTGGTTAGATATTGATAATGGGAAAGATGGAGCGGCCTTTATTGTAAACGGAGGCTTGGTGACAAGGTTAGCCAAACACTTTAACCCGGAGTTCAACAAGGATAAGACCTACAAACCTGTTAAGGGAAGAAACCTTCTTGACTTGATTACTTTGATCAACAAGTTCCACTGGGTCAAAAATGACAATCTTGATCATAAATTTGAATGGCTCATCAAGGAAGCCAAGTCCATTATCGTGCCAACCAAGATTTTCCGTATCTACGACAATCGAACAAACTACCCTATTCCCGTCTCTAAAGAAGCCGAATTGATAATCAAGCAACAAAGGGATCCGATTGCAAAGCCCTCCTTCTCCACCATTGTAACTCCACCCTATCCTTTTGCCTACCAAGAATTTAAACCAAGTGGCTCTAATGTTGTGGTAGGCAATGATTACTTGACCCAATTGATGCAACACTTGCATAGAGAAGCTTATGATGACCGGGTAAATGCTTATCGTGCCCAATATCCACCACTACTACATCTTTCTAAGCAAGGACTTCTTGATTCTTCATGTCCTTTGCCTAGTTGGGCGGATAAGAAAGTGTTCTTCCCTAGTACCTCTCAAGATGCCGACAAGGATAGCCGGGTGGTTCATGGAGGAGAGATTGTTGTTGAAGAAGATGAGGAAGGTAGTGGTTCATGCCATGAAGAAAAGCAAAGCCCGAATTCCGATGATGATGAAGTTGGTGAATCCTACGGTCCGATGGAGGTGGATTATGATGAAATAGATGATGATGATAACAATTCCGATGATGATAATACCGGTGATGAGCCCGATGATGATGATGTCGCAATGAGTGACAATTGAAGGTTGACAAGGCTTAATGGAGGATACCACAAGTGTGGGGTTGATTGCTTGGCTTCAACCTATTCAATTGAGAGTTTCCTACACCTCCTTTAGCTTTGTTTTTATCTCTTATTTTTAACTTTAATCTTGATCATTTGTAGAGTCATTTTGGGCTCTTGGTAATTTTGAGTTTGGAGTCTTAACACCACTCAAAGGACTCCCACCTCGGTCCCATTGAGGTGTTTATCTTTTTTTCTCCCATTACAAGAATCTAAAATGACAAATTAGAATTCATGCATTGCATTCTTACCTTGTGCATGAACTTCCCTTCTTTTTGTGCTGGCAATAGTGTTTTGTTTCGTTTGGAGAAGTTCACTCACAAGGAATACGAGTCAATTCAAATTGGCTCTCCGACTAATCGAAAGCATGCATCATATAGGATAGATTAGATTGCATCACTTATTATATATGTCATACAGTTTGTATACTAGTTCAGAAATCATGCATTTTCATATAGATTGCATTGCATAATTTCCTATCGTATTGGCCATTGAGGACAATTACCATACTAGTGTGGGGATGGGAAATTCTAACCTAGCATTTAAAAATCGAAAAAAAATGATAAAAATTGAAAAATTCTTAAAAATCCATAAAAATTGAAAATTTTCTCAAAAATCCAAAAACATGTTCATTCCTTTATAGTGTAGTGTTGTATATATTGTATATATTTGTGTTTGTTTGTCACTCTTATCACATTGGATTGACTACGCCACATTCGAGGCATGAAGGAAATAGAAGACCGCATGGTATGATCTTTCCAAATATCCTTCCACCTTTTATATGTTAATGATAATGTGGCTATATTTTGGTTAATGCGGTACAAATGAATGTGATGTTAAGAGCTTGCATTTAGTTTATATGGCATACTAGTTGATAGAAGCATTTGCATTAGGTTGTATATATGTTAGTTGTATCATGGCATATAGTTGCATTCTAGGAAAACTTTTATGAAAACATCTATTTGGGAAGCTTGATGAGTGTATATAAGGCCCTTGTAGATAATTTTTCTTCTTGAGACTTTGCTCATTAGAATACCTCCAAAACACTCTAGGATGTGTTATGCTAATATCTTTTGACCCATAGACTAAGGCCTAGTCAAGAGTACCTTGTGGTGTGATGACTCCTTGGCTACCGTTTATTCCAAGGTGACCCTTGAAACCATGCAACCATCTTCCACTTCTATCAGCATATTTTGTCAACAAAAAGGGAATGGGCACAAAAATCTCAATTTGAGTTCAAGCTTCAAAAAGAAAATTAAAAAGTTTGCACAAATTGCATCAAAGAAAAGAGGAGTGCAAAAATAAGAACTCATATGCTTCAATAAAATCACCCTCGTTACAAATTAGGGTGACTTTGAAAAATGTTCAAACAATGCAAAAAGTGAAAATTTTGCCAAGTATCAAAATGCCAAACATCAAAGAAATGTTCTCAAAAATGTCAAATGCCACAAAAAATTGGGGAGAATAACAAATCAAAAGAAAACTACCATTATTAAACTCAAAGTCATATTGATCCCTTTTATCCATTGATTCCACTTTTGTGCATGGTGGAAAGGGGACGACCCTTCTTCTTGTCTAGGCAAGAAGGGCAATTCCGTGATCCTACAGTGTTTCTAATACCATAAGGAGTCTACTCTTGATAAAAGCATTTAGCGATTGTGGACAAAGGTACCCTAGCTTGACACAACTTGGAGATGATTTGTTAGTATCCTCCTAGGCTTAGTAACTTGAAGAAACCATATCTATGATGAAGGGTGTATCCTTAGATTGCTTCCCTCTTATATAATTTCCGCCACTTAGATGAGAAAAGTGGCTATTCTTTTGTAGATGCATCCATTACTTATTTTTGTGTGCTTAATGCTTGGATGTATCGCCATTTTGGCAAGCCCCACCTTGCCTTACAAGAAGGCATCTTACCTCATAGATGTCTTGTTGTGAGTTGAAGGGGCGGAGTGACACCCGCTAATTGTCTCACATCGGCTATATTAGTAGACTAGTTTAAATAAAGGTCTTAGTTTTAGTCACCTCTTTACTCGGGACGAGCAAAGGTTCGGTTTGGGGATGTTTGATGTGACTCATATTTGTGCACATTTAATCCTCGAAATAACCTCGTTTCCATGCTTTCTAGTGATTATTAGGGTCATTTCTTATCTTTAGTTCCCCATTTTGCATATTCTTGGAGGTTTTGTGTCCTTGGTAGGAGAGGATTGCAAACCTCGCATTTATGGAGCAAAATGGAGCTAAATGGATCGCATCTAATGACCAAGCATCGAAGACTAGACCAATACTAAAGGCCTAAGCAAATAAATCAAGTGAATTGGGCAATTATGTAGATCGCCACGACCCTAAGGCAGTCCCCACGGATTGTTAAGCAGTCAAGAATAAGAGAAGAAACCCTGTCCCAGGATCCGGGCGTCCCCTGATCAGCACGAGCGTTTCCGCCCATGATCCGGGCGTCCCAAGGCTCGGCTTGAATGGATCTTCTTACATGACTCGAGCATTCTTCAGCCAGGATACACGTGTCCCTGAGGGACCTGCTACCCAGCTCGCGCGTGTCCCGGCGGGACTTGCAAATCGTCAACTTCTCTTAGGGTCTTAATCGTCATTTAAGCCCTTAGTAACCCTAATCCTTGTACTTAATCCTTAGTATAAATACCCTATTGAACTATGTAGATTAGAATCCTCTCTTAATCATCTCATAATAAAGTACTAATCTCTCTTAATTTAGTCTTAATCCAAGTTGTAATACACATTTCAATATTAATCAAATCTTAATCTTTCCTTAATCTCTCAATTGTTCTTAGTTTTAGTTGGGTAATTAGAATATTATTTGGGGTTTATTGGAGGATTGACAACTCTCCATCAATCACCAAGTTTCCTTCTATTATTCTTTGCTTTATATTTGGATAATCTCAAGTTGGTATAATCCCTTTTACCTTTGCTTAATTATTGTCATTTACATTACTTGTTCATCATGTTTTGCTTTGTTAATATGATTGACATCCTTATTAGCATGTTAACCTTGATCATGAGTGAGTAGTCTCTTAGCTAGAGTTAATGGGGAATTAGGGAAATCAATCATGGGATTAGATCCGTGCTTAATTTAATATGCTTCCATAATTAGGTGCTTGCTTGTTGTGATCTCACCCTATGCACATGTTATGTTTGATGAAATGCTAGACTATGAAACCTTGCATATTTTACCCATCTCTTATCTTTTTAATGAGGCTTGTAAGATATAAGCCAACTCAAGCCTTGTTAGACCATGCATAGAGTTGAATAGGAAGAGACTAAGTCGACTTGTAGGTGTTGTAAAGTCTTGATCGACTCGGCTCCGGGACCTAAATCTTCCCAGGAATTGTAAGATATAAACTAACTCGATTCCATCACAACAATAAGTTGCTTGCATCTATTTGAGAACATGTTTTTATGATCTATTTCCATGATTCCCTTTTGAACCCATGACACCCTAGTGTCGTTAATCAATTATTTACAAACCCCTTTTATTACTTTACTTTGTTTTCATTCATCTTGTTGATTACTTTAGATTACATCTCATCTCAACCCAAATTTGTGACACCCTAAGACATAACTACTTGTAATTGAAATCCTAAATCAATACCCATACTTTGGGATCCGACATTTACTTACCACTCCACTAAAGAGTAGCTTGTAGAGTTAGAAATATTGTTTTGGTTGATAGCTTTAACGACGAGCACATATCATATCGAACCACTCCTGCCGAGATAAAATTATCATTTCCAAGCTAAATTTGAATACGTAATTTCAAATAGTGAAAAGAAGGTATACTTACCACGATCGGCCAATACGCCAAACTCCTCCGTACAAACTCCGAGTACTCAAGCTCGGGAAGGAAGAGAGCGTCACCACTCGCTCCTGCAAGGTCAGCCGTCCTCTCAGCCTCTGAAGGCTCCCTAAATATCGTCCGTGGAGGACCTATGTGTTGGAGTATGTGACCTCAACAATAGTGCAATGACATTATTAAAACTCATGATAAGAATACGTATGGGATGATTCATTTATATAAGTCAACTGGTCAACATTAATCGGTAATGATTGGCTGACTAGAGTTTGACATTACTGTCGTTTTAACGGTGGTGATCAGTTGATCCCTTAAGGTCACTCCTAAAGGACGATTCCCTCAATTATAAAGTTAATCGATTGTATGACGATACAGATTGATTAAATCCTTGAATTGAACAAAATTGATATATAAGAGAGAAAATTATATCTTATTGGAATTTGATTAAATAAGATTCAATTTAGTAATTAATATGTTATATTACTAAATTGATTATTGTTTATAAAACAATTAAGAAAAGAATGAATGGTTAATTATTATTACAAAATATTGTGAATTATATTAACATGACCCATTTTATACACATGTTTTTATAAATTACTAGATAATTTATAAATGTAATTTAATTAATTTATATAATGATATTTAATTTCTAAATATGCATTATTATAATTAATTACTTGATTACATGCTACATGTGACATGTTGTGTGTGACAATTGACATTTGACAAAATAAAAAAGATTTCCATTTTATGAAATGGACCGAAAATGGAAGGGGTTTTTGGGTTAGTGGGGTGTTTATTTTAGTTATAAAACTAGACACTATCATAACCCTAAAATATAGCCTTTCATGCCTATGTTTTAGATAAGAGAAAAAGCTAAAAGCAAAGGCCATGCATTGGCCATGCATTGGCCTTGGTTCCCTCCTCCAACCGGCACCACCTCACCTAAAAAGAGAACACGTTTTTCTTATACATTTATTCATTCATTCATTCATTCTCATGAGATGATGATTTTCTATTCTTCCATATTCTCTCCTAAAAATACATAAATTAGTTTATGTAATAAGTTTTGCTCTTAGATCTAATATCACAAACATATTACTAAGTGTGTAGTAATTTTTATTAGATTAAAATTTAAGGTAAACTACTTATATTATCTAGTTAATAATATTAGTAGGATGTTGGGATATTCTTGGAGCAGTTGAAAGGAGGTTCTCATACTATTGAGACAAAGGGGATCATCCATTTACTTTGAGCTCAAGAACAAGTAAAGAAAGGTGTTCTTGCTTGTGCCCTAATCCTATTTCCGTAATGTAAGAAAACCGTTTTCTCCTCATTCTTATTTTAAGTTATGCATGTACTAGATTCAGAAAGACTAAATCAATGGTTAATTTAGATCTATTTAAAATGAGTTTTATTAAGGGGTTATGAATCCTTTCAAGGGGTATCAGAGCATTTGGTTGTTGCATGCATAATCGGTTTGGTTTTTTCCGAGTTAAATGTAATTTAAGATAAAGCCACGAAATTTTTTGCATGTAATATATTCTGGTCCTAAAATGAATTTAGGTCATTTTGATGATTTATGGTAATTTTTGCTCATTTAAATAATTTTAGTGATTTTATTACATTTTAGTGAGTAAAATGGTATTTAAAATGCTAAAAATAGTTAGACTTTGTTTCTAACCTTGAAATTTTTATATGACCTCACATGTATATTTTAATTATTGTATGTTAAATTTCGTATAAATTTAATTTATTTTGCATGATTTATGATTTTTATGTGATAAAAATGGAATAAAGGAAGGTAAATTGGTTAAAAATAGTTAAATTCGAAACATGCCATGAAATTTTAATATGTTGTCACATGCACCTTTTACTCACTGTGTGTAAAATTTGAGATGAACACGATTCACCTTACATATCGGATCTAAAGTTGGAACATTTATTAGATTAATTTTCATATGTTTTAGATTTTTTATTTGATAAAACCGATAAATAGCAACTATATTTTTCTCGAAATAAATTCGAAAATTTTAACCTTGATTTTTGACATTATGAGTGTCATGGAATTATTCTAGAATGTTCAAAAATTTAAAATTTGAAATTATTGTAATTTAATTTGGATTTATTTCATAAAAGGTTATGATTTTAAGGTCTATTATGAGCATAAATGTTAAATCAAGTTGAATTATTGTCAAAAATTGAGTAATGACTAATTTTTGAGTCCTAAGATATTAGGGTGATTAAATTGGACTAAAATTAGATTTTAGTATTATTTTGTGATTTTAATAAGTTAAAAATCGCAAATTTCCATAAAACCGGATTATATACGATATAAAATTTAAGTAGGGCGATTTGGCACATTAATTTGGCATGTTATATACATTTTATAATGCTTCATATTTCATTGATGAATGTCATATTTTATTTATGTAATTTTGAATTATGTAATTTTATCTTAGTATGGCCTTAGTTTTTAATTGGTATTACCCGTAATGAAAGGGGATATCGATTCGGTTGTAATTTTAATGTGATCTCGCATTACCGTCTTGTAATTTAATAGATTTAAATTTTTATGCAAATGTATAATAGGAATAGCTATATTTTTGTATTATTATTTTGTAATTACAGAGTTTCCTAAAGACGGAGCCATTCGGAAAGGTGTTCCGATCAAGACGGCATTTCCTTGGGAGGCGTGTCACTTGAAGTTCAAGGGACCATCGGATTTGGTTTCCGAATTAGTAATAGAATATTAGATTTTCTATTTTAAGAAGGCTAAACTAGGAAATTTAACTATTGCTTTGCATTTTTCTTTATATGTTGCATGCATTGCGAATCGCCATTAACATCATATGCATTATATATATATATATATATATATATATATATATATATATATATATATATATATATATATATATATATATATCGTTTTTCGACCGTGTAGATTATAATTATCGTAGTTCACTAATATAGTTCACATAAAAGGTGATAGATAATAAATCGACAAGACCTTTCACATATTTAAAATTGAGATTAGCATTTCCAAATAGTAGGACCCATGAATCCCTTTGACATTTGGGGTAGATTTGGTTTCCCGTGGTACTTTCATTTTTCATCGGGAAAGTGGGGGTAATAACAAGTTATTACACGCGAAATTTGGTTGGTCTCAACGGGACATGAAGACTAGTCTTATGTTCTGAGGCTAGAGATGAACTTAATGTAATTTCATCGACCGAGAGTTCTAATTGTAGAATCGGTTAAAGAGTTAACCCACCGAGTTATATTAGTGAGGGATGTATCGGTTTCCCGTGCCCGAGTTAATATGGATTTGGATCTCGGAATCATTTATATAATTGGGTGGAGGTTATTATATAAATGCTAAAACATGCTAAAATGTTTTCATAGATTAACGATGAATGTTTCTTTTCCCACTATTTCGTTGTTTTATGTTGTTCTTTAATTATTTCTCCTATTAATATATGATATCAATTCGATTGTAACACAAGTCTCCGCTAAACCACTATTACTAACGACAAATAGAATCTCTTTCTAAATCCTCAAATGAACCATATCATAGGTAATGGACTAGCTCCATAGGAATTATTCTATTCCATAGAACTAGATATGAATCATCCTATGCAAATATAAGATTAGCATCTTAAAATTCCTAACATACCTATGATTTCTTGTGAAGAAGTGTGAATAGAAGTAATGATTGGTCAAAATATGTTTTGATAATATCTTCTATGCATCCACGGTTCAAAAGTCTTATTGCTCAAAACTAAACACTTGTCATCTAGCACTTAAGTCATTAAAACCATGACAATGTGAAATTGGTAAATTGATTGTTAGAAATTTTGATTAACCAAATGCCACAATAAAGTTCATCCTTGTGAAGGATTTGTTGGGAAATGTGTCCTCAACAATAGTGCGATCACATGATTTAAATATCATTATTAAATATCATTCTAAAGAATACAATTGGGAAGTATTCATACTGTCAACTGGTCAACATATATCGGTAATGATTGGCTGACTAGAGTTTGACATTATTTAGTCATGACGGTGGTGATCAGTTGACCCCCTAGGTCATACCTATAGGGCAACACTCTTAATTGATCATTTAATTAATTGTATAATGTTACGAGTTAATTAAATTACTTGAAAATTGACAGACGATTTTGGAAGTAAAATTTACGTATCACATTGAAATGTGATTAAATGAGATACGGTCTGAGTAATTGAATTGTATCATTACTCAGATGAAATTATTGTTTAAAGAAACAATAAAATATGAATGAATTATTACAAATACGATTTATAAATTGGTGAAATATTTTGGTACAAGTAATTATGAATTACTAAGTCAATTATTGTATATGACGTATTTTTATTAATACGTTGATTTTTATATGTTAAAAATACATGACAATTTTATGTAACATGTGACATGTGACATATTGACAATTGACAAAAATAAAATGGATTTCATGTTATCCATATGGACCGAAATATTGGGCATAATTAACATATTCTTATAATGTTAATTAAATTAGTGGAAGATGTAATTATTTCTCTAATATAGGCATGCATACCTAGTGTCTTTTGTGTAAGAGCACAAAGGCCATGCATTGGCCATCCCAAACCACCCTACCCGGTTTCCTCTAGGAAAGAACAAAAGGGTTTTTGCTTATATCTTAATCAATTCACTACATGCTAGTGTATATGATAATTATTCATTCACTCATCAAAGATAATAATATTTAGAAAGATAAAAATTACTTCCTCCTCTTCTTCTCTAACCGGTTTTAGAGAGCCAAAATACCAAATTATTTTGGGTCATTTTTCACAAGATTAATATTGTACTAGTTCATATAATATTAATTTTATTAAGAGTAAGCTTTGGGTATAATTCCTTGGGAGAGATCCTACACTTGGATCTTTGTTCATCCAAAAGGAAAGCTCAAGAACAAAAAAAAGGAGATTTCTTTTGTGCCCATTTGAACCGAAATTACAATGTAAGGATATTATTTCTTCCTTATTTGTTTTTAATGTTTGCATGCATAAAATCCAACTTTAATTTTATGACAAATTAAATTACCACATATATGAATATGTAAGTATATAGATCTACTTTTCCTTCAATCGGTATCAAGAGCCACGGTTGTTTGCGTGCAAATCAGTTAAAAGTTTTTCCGAGTTATAAAGAGTAACATATAAAACTTGTAAATTTTGTGTTATTATGATATATCACGAAATCAATTCATGCATGTTAATATTTCTGGTCCTAAAATGTTTTAGGATATTTTGGTTAAATTTACGGATTTTTATTGTTCATATAATACCACAATGACATTTAAATGTGATTTTATGAGTAAAAATGTCATTTTCGGTCTAAAATTAGCTATACTTCGAATTTTCCATTGATTTTTTGATATGTTGTCACATATATTATTTTGAGATAACCTGTAAATTTTCATAATTTTTGGACTTGTTATGCTCGAAAAATGGATTTTTCATTATTAAATTCGAATTTAGGTGAAAAATAGGTTAATATGAGTTAAATTTTGAATCTGGTCATAGAAAATTAATATGTTGTCACATGCAATTTTACAAGATGTGTTTAAAATAATTGGCTACAAAGAAGTCTTTTAGCATGATTTATGGATTTTTGAAGAAAAATAGCATAAATAGTGACATTATTAGTGTAAAATTAATAAAACATAATCTATGACTTAGGAAAAACGTCTAATGTTGCATTTTATTATCTTTTTCAGATCTAAAATTGAAAAGTTAATGAATATAATTTTTCCATGTTTTTATGATTATTTTAGTTAAAACCGACAAACCGCAACATTGTTTTTCCGGAAAAATTTCGAAATTTTTAACCTAAGATTTTGAACATTATGAGTGTCATGGTATTTTTCCATAATGTTCATTAGTTTAAATTTCAAATTTCAAATTTATTTGAAATTTTTGTGATTTATTTGAAGTTTATAGCTTATTTTTGTAATTTTTAGTCCTTTAATGAACAATTTTATAAATATGAGTTAATTATGGTCAAATAATTAGTGAAGACTAAATTTTGAGTCCTAAGATGTTAGGGTAATTAACTTATGCATAAATATGAATTTATGTATTTTTTGTGATTATAAAATGTTGAAATCACGCAAATCCGTAAAAACCAAGTAATATACGATATTGGCTAATTAAAGGCGATTTAGCATAAAATTGAGCATGTTCATACATATTATAATGCTGCCTTTTCTTTATGATTGTCATAATTTTAATTTATGTAATTTTGAATTATGTAATTTTACTTAGTATGGCCTTAGATTTTTATTTGGTATTTCCCGAAATGTATGGGAATATCGATTCGGTTGTAATTTTATTGTGATCTCGTATCACCGTTTTGTAATTTAATAGATTTATTTTATTTTAGTTACAAATGTATAATAGGAAATTATGTAATTTATTATGTAATTTTATTCATTCCGGAGTTCCCAAAGACGGATTTCTTCAAGAATGACGATACATAGAGACGGTGTTACCTCGAGATGCGTGCCACAACCGAAGTTCAAGGGACCAATGGAGTTGGTTTCCGAATATGTAATAGTTAAATAGTTTTTCTATTTTAGGAAAGGCCATACTAGGATTTTTTTTTTTTTTTTATGCTTCCATTTTATTTTATGTCACATGCATCGCTAAATCGCCATAACTAAAACATGCATCTTCTTTTATCGAGTTTATCGACCGTGTCAATTAAAATTATCGTAGTTCACCGCTTTAGTTCACTTAAAACGTGATAGATAATAAATTGACATGACCTCTCGCTAAAACAATTAATTGAGACATAGCCTTACCAAATTGTAGAAACCATGAAAACCTATTTCGCGAGGGAGTGCACTCGGCCCTACCGGGGTACAAACCTTGTTACGTAGGGGAAGTGGGTGATGAATGTTAATCCACCGAGTTCATGTTAATGAGGGTTTCATCGGCCATACCGTGCCCAAGTTGATGTGGATTTGGATCATGGACACATTTATTCGAAATTTGGATTGAACTCAACAAAAGTTTTTCGATAAGGGTTTCATCGGCCATACCGTGCCCTTGTCGGATGTGTTTTGGGCTATAGATAATTATTAGAGTAATTTTATCGACCAAGAGTTCTAAAAGTAGAATCGATTAAAACGTTAATCCACCGAGTTATATTGATAAAGGTTTCATCGGCCATACCGTGCCTAAGTCAATATGAATTTGGGTCTTGGAATCATTTATTATAGTTGGGTAGAGGTCACTATATAAATGTTCATATCTTGTTAATATTTTACAAGTATGATTTAAAAAGACAAATGTTAATATTTCCTTTTCCTCCATATTTGTAGTTTATTGCAATGAATCCATCAAATGCTACCGCACAGATAACTATTGAGTCTTGCCACAATGTTTTTGAAGACGTTTACTACAACAATGATTTCGACACTACTAGAGAACTTCATTTTGGGATAGATTCGGATGGAAACCTTAACTTCATCACCTCTTCTAAACCACCCACTACTACTAGACCTCGTATGAGTCCGTCTCAGGAAGACTACCTCATGCAATCTATAGGGTCTTTGTCTCTGGAAGATAAAGATACCAAAACTAGTGGGAGCTCAAGCAATCAAGTTCTTGCTTCAAAGGGCAAGAGGTTCAAGAAGAAGGGAAAGAAAATCAAAAACTTCAAGCAAGTTAATGATGAGTGCCATTATTGCTATGGCATGGGACATTGGCTTAGGAATTGTCCCGTATATTTGCGAAATATAAGGGAAGGAATCATCACTCCAAAAGGTAAAATTCCTAAAGAAATTTATGTTATTGATATAAATTATACTTCCACTACGACATGGGTACTAGATACCGGTTGTGGTTCTCACCTTTGTAATCATTTACAGGGTTTAAGTGATGTGGAGAGGCTTAGCAAGGGAGATGTGGATCTACGCCTTGGAAATGGAGCTCGGGTAGCGGCCGAATCCAAAGGAACTTATGTTCTAGCTTTGCCTAATGGATTTGAGTTGTATTTACATAATTGTTTTTATGTGCCTACACTCTCTAAAAACATTATTTCAATCGCCATGCTAGACATGGACGGTTTTTGTTTTGTCATTAAGAACAATCGTTGTACTATTTCAAGGAATGACTTGGTTATAGGCCAAGCTTCCTCTATCAATGGCATTTACATTTTAGAGACCTCAAATCCGACTAATGATATTTATAACATTCAATCAAAGAAACTCAAATCAAGTGATCCAAATGAATCGTTCATCCGGCATTGTCGATTAGGTCACATAAACGAGAATCGCATCAAAAGATTAATTTCGACTAATGTGATTACACCATTTGATTATCAATCATATGGTACATGCGAATATTGCCTACTTGGCAAGATGACTCGTAATCCTTTTAGTGGTAAAGGGACACGAGCTAGTGAACTATTGGGACTCATACACACCGATGTATGTGGACCAATGAGTATCACCGCTCGTGGAAATTATGACTACTTTATAACATTCACCGATGACTTGAGTAGACATGGGTATGTCTATTTAATGAAACATAAGAGTGAAGCGTTTGAGAAATTCAAGGAATTTCAAAACAAGGTAGAGAACCAATTAGACAAAAAGATAAAAGCACTACGTTCCGATCGTGGTGGAGAATATCTTAGCCTTGAATTCGATTCACACTTGAAAGGTTGTGGTATTATATCACAACTTTCTCCACCTGGAACACCACAACTCAATGGTGTTGCCGAAAGGAGAAATCGAACTCTACTTGATATGGTTCGATCCATGATGAGTCAAAGCGAGTTACCGAACTCGTTTTGGGGATTTGTGATTCAAACCGCAATTAGATCCTTGAACAATAGTCCCACTAAATCCACCGAGAAAACTCCATATGAAATGTGGACGGGAAAAGTTTCCAATATATCCTATATGAGGATTTGGGGATGTGATGCTTACGTCAGAACTAAGAATGACAACAAGCTTGCCCCAAGATCCGAAAAATGCACCTTTGTAGGTTACCCCTCGGATTCTCGAGGATACTACTTCTACAAACCTCAAGAGAACAAAGTGTTTGTGTCTTGCGAGGCTGTCTTCTTAGAAAGTCAATTCATTTCTAAGAGACAGAGTGGGAGAAATTTTGAACTTGACGAAGTTCAAGAGCCACAAACCGAGGTAGAGACGCAAGAAGATGTTCCTTCGTCGTCTAACGCGGTTGTTCCCCCTCCACTTAGAAGAACGAGTCGAGTAATTCGCCATCTCGATCGATATGTGGGACTTATCGAGGAAGATGGAACACTCGATGTGTTGCTTATGGAAAGTGATGAGCCCGTCACCTACAAGGCCGCAATCTCTAGTCCAAATTCCTCCTTATGGCTTGAAGCCATGAAGTCCGAAATGGATTCTATGCATGAAAACCAAGTTTGGGACTTGGTAGATTTGCCTAAAGGGGCAAGACCCTTTCAATGCAAATGGATATTCAAGATCAAAAATGGCATAGAAGGACATGATGATGTCTACAAAGCTAGGCTAGTGGCAAAAGGATTTACCCAAGTCCAAGGTCTCCATTATGATGAGACCTTCGCCCCCGTAGCCATGCTAAGATCCATACGGATTTTGTTAGCGATTGCCGCATTTCACGATTATGAAATATGGCAAATGGATGTCAAAACCGCTTTTCTAAATGGGCATTTAGAAGAGGAGGTGTACATGATACAACCCGAAGGTTTTGTTGATTCTAAAAATCCTAACAAAGTGTGCAAGCTAAAAAGATCCATTTATGGTCTTAAGCAAGCATCTAGAAGTTGGAATCATCTATTTAATCATGTGATAAAAGAGAATGGTTTCACTCGAAGTGTTGAGGAACCATGTTTATACATGAAATTCAGTGGGAGCAATGTTGTGTTACTAATCTTGTATGTCGATGACATACTACTCATTGGAAATGATATTCCAATGTTGTCTTCTGTTAAGAAGTGGTTAGGTAATCACTTCCAAATGAAGGATTTAGGAGAGGCACAGCGCATATTAGGTATCCGGATCCATAGAGATAGATCCAAGAGGATATTGGCACTAAGTCAAGAGTCTTATGTTGATAAGATTCTTGACGGTTCACATGGACAAATCCAAAAGGGGTTTGGTACCTATGGTAACCGGGACGATATTGAGCAAGACTCAATCTCCCTCCGAACCCCATGATGTTGAACGCATGAAGTTGATTCCTTATGCTTCCGCTGTTGGATCAATCATGTATGCCATGATATGCACACGTCCTGATGTCTCGTATGCTTTGAGTATGACAAGTAGATATCAAGGAAATCCAGGTGAGAGTCACTGGATTGCTGTCAAGAACATCCTTAAGTACTTGAGAAGAACTAAGGATTCTATCCTAGTGTTTGGAGGAGACACTGAGTTGCGTGTTAATGGATACACGGAC
This sequence comes from Silene latifolia, assembly GCF_048544455.1. Lineage (NCBI taxonomy): Eukaryota > Viridiplantae > Streptophyta > Magnoliopsida > Caryophyllales > Caryophyllaceae > Silene > Silene latifolia. The sequence continues at coordinate 72,534,432 of NC_133532.1, read as the reverse complement.
TCAAGTTTTCAAACAGATAGAGATGACTTGAAATCACAAGCTGGTTTCGTGTTTATGCTCAATGGTGGTGCCGTAGTGGAGAAGCTTCAAGGAAGTCAGAATCATGTAACGATTCTACAACGGAGGTCGAGTACATCGCAAATCGGAGGCTGCTAAGAAAGCTGTTTGGATCAGGCAATTCACGGAAGGTCTAAGAGTAGTACCTACCGCCAATGATCTCATCACTCTCTATTGTGATAATAATGGGACGATCTTCCAAGCTAAGGAGCCGAAGTCTAGTAATAGATCTAGACATGTACTTAGAAAATATCATGTAATAAGAGATTTCATTGAAAGAAAGGAAATTGCGATTTGTAAGGTTGGGACGGATGAAAACATAGCCGATCCGCTCACCAAGCCTTTATCGCAGGCTAAACATGATGGACATATGGCGTCCATGGGACTTAAACGTGTACCAAGTCTATGTTAGATTTTGAAATAAAATAAAAGTGTTGTTTTTGTTCATGTTCATAATCACATTTGTCTTTTATCTTTAATTTATACAGTGTTAAATCCAAACGGGTTGTAATGACAATTGAACCCCGTTAAAGTGAACACGGATTAACATAGTATTTGCCCATAGTCACTTGTATGAGGTGACGTCTCGAAGTGACTAGAGTGTGATGCGATTGATGGCAAGTTCAAGTGCCATAGAGTCATGTGAGATGACTAGTCGATCACATAGGCAGACTGTTAGGAACATTTTGTCGGGCTTATGACCGCTTATAGAGTTCGGCAAATTTATATAGCCTGGTCGTGGCGAGAGTCGCTATAGTATTCGAATGAGTCGATTCTTTTGACTAAAGACTATTCGCGTAAGATGGCACGATTTGATTAACTTTGATTTGTGTTACTACGACCTTCGTAAATGGGGTCAAATGGGCATATTTTGGGTTATGATGGCTGTGGCTAGTCGAAGGAATGAGTGCGATAGGAATTGTCCACCCCTAGTCGTGTTATAACAATATCTCGGGGCCACTCGAGGAGTAATGAATCGAAATGCGTGGCCACGCTCGGAAAGTATCTATGATAGATAAGTCCGGTCAATCAGTTATTCTCCAGATCGAGGAAACCACTCTCGATATGATCACTTGCAAGTACGACCTGAAAGACACCTTGCATTGAGTGGGAGATAGTAATAGGACAAGAGAATTGGTGACGCACACTTGTCGAGGACAAGTGGGAGATTGTTCGGAAATGTGTCGTCAACAATAGTGCGATCACATGATTTAAATATCATTATTAAATCTCATTCTAAAGAATACAATTGGGAAGTATTCATACTGTCAACTGGTCAACATATATCGGTAACGATTGGCTGACTAGAGTTTGACATTACTGTCGTGCGACGGTGGTGATCAGGTGACCCCCTAGGTCATACCTATAGGGCAACACTCTTAATTGATCATTTAATTAATCGTATAATGTTACGAGTTAATTAAATTACTTGAAAATTGACGGACGATTTTGGAAGTAAAATTTACGTATCACATTGAAATGTGATTAAATGAGATACGGTCTGAGTAATTGAATTGTATCATTACTCAGATGAAATTATTGTTTAAAGAAACAATAAAATATGAATGAATTATTATAAATACGATTTATAAATTGGTGAAATATTTTGGTACAAGTAATTATGAATTACTAAGTCAATTATTGTATATGACGTATTTTTATTAATACGTTGATTTTTATATGTTAAAAATACATGACAATTTTATGTAACATGTGACATGTGACATATTGACAATTGACAAAAATAAAATGGATTTCATGTTATCCATATGGACCGAAATATTGGGCATAATTAACATATTCTTATAATGTTAATTAAATTAGTGGAAGATGTAATTATTTCTCTAATATAGGAATGCATACCTAGTGTCTTTTGTGTAAGAGCACAAAGGCCATGCATTGGCCATCCCAAACCACCCTACCCGGTTTCCTCTAGGAAAGAACAAAAGGGTTTTTGCTTATATCTTAATCAATTCACTACATGCTAGTGTATATGATAATTATTCATTCACTCATCAAAGATAATAATTTTTAGAAAGATAAGAATTACTTCCTCCTCTTCTTCTCTAACCGGTTTTAGAGAGCCAAAATACCAAATTATTTTGGGTCATTTTTCACAAGATTAATATTTTACTAGTTCATATAATATTAATTTTATTAAGAGTAAGCTTTGGGTATAATTCCTTGGGAGAGATCCTACACTTGGATCTTTGTTCATCCAAAAGGAAAGCTCAAGAACAAAAGAAAAGGAGATTTCTTTTGTGGCCATTTGAACCGAAATTACAATGTAAGGATATTATTTCTTCCTTATTTGTTTTTAATGTTTGCATGCATAAAATCCAACTTTAATTTTATGAGAAATTAAATTACCACATATATGAATATATAAGTATATAGATCTACTTTTCCTTCAGGATTAACTAGGAATTTATATGAAGATAAGTCTTCATCAAGTAGAAATTCTTGAAGTGAGTGAGAGCAATAAGAAGTAAGTACCTATCTTAATTATTAAGGATAGAACTAGGCTCGAAAGAAAAGGTGTTAGACACTAAAATAGATATAAACCCCAAATAAGTAAAGATCAAGGAAGTTGGTTGTGTGACTCCAACATATTCCTTCTTGAATATCAATGACATTGACATTGCATTCTTGCGAATTATCACGTCATGAGTATTTGATACTAATCTGTGAATCATGTTAGAAATTGCCAAATTTCATTATTATGAAATATGGCAAAAGGATGTCAAAACCACCTTTTTAAATGGGTATTTAGAGGAGGATGTGTTCATAACACAATCTGTGGGTTTTGTAAATCCTTAGAATAATAACAATGAATAATCGTACAACGACTAGCAAGAATAAGTTCAAAAATTTGCATGAATGGAACTAGGGTAGTTGCCATTTCATCCATGAACGTATGAATATTGTAGTGTACCCATTTTAGTTTCGTATTTAGAAATGTATCCCAATAATTGTTATGATATACACCAACTCTAAATAAGAATATAATTCAAGTTTTTGTAGAAAAACGCAAATGGTTTCACTACTGTGCAATTAAAAACAAGCATTGTGCCCTTATATACCACGATTAAGTTTATGGTGAGACCATACAAGTCAAGCTAATTATATTCAAACTAAAAATAAATGTCATATATGTAAGACTCAAGTTGGTGACCCTAAGCATTGCTCAATTCTTGATTGAAAATTGCATTTAGAAACTAGTTTTGACTAGTGTCCCAAACCATTTGATTGGGAATCTCTTGGTGTGTGGGAATCTTGTATTCAAAGCAAGAATAATTCATGACTTCTTTCTAGAAAATAATTATGAATATAGCAAGATATTCGCCCTATTTGCACTTTGAAGTGTATGATCGAATACAATTTCAATCGAAAAGGTTATTACTTCTTCATCTCTTCTACCAACAAACTAGGTAGATATTTGGTATCCACTTAATGAGGTTAGAAGAGAAATTCTTTGAATAAGTTCAAATGAATGTTTAAAAGGTATCAAAACGTAGAGGTTATGAAACCAAAGTATTAGTACTTTGTTAAAATAAGGAACAATAAAGTGAAGACTTTCATATGCACCAAAAGGAGTGTGTATGGTATCACAAGTTCACTTTCATTATGATATGATTGAATCTTTACAATAAAGTTGGAGGAAGTTTATGTTAAAAAAATTTTGTCTCGCATTTAAATTTCCACTAAAACAAAACATAATTAAAGCAATCATCTACATTTCATATGAGATATGGTTAGGCATGGTACCTAAATTGTAGCTTGTTTTGATGGTGAAAATGTGGTCTCTCTTCCTACATGATCACGAGAACAAAGGGTTTGTGGCTAGTGATGCTGTCTATTAAAGAAAAGAGGATTATTTATTATAGACAGAGTGGGAGAAAATGTTCAAGAGCCACAAACTGAGAATAAGACGTAGGAAGATGTTCCTTCTTGGTCAAAATTAGTTAATATTTATTCGAAACCTAAGTGGAAAGGAGTCATGTTATTTTAAAAAGTAATAAACCTGTAACTTATTAAGATGCTTTATCTAGTTTCAACTCCGCACAAATCCGAAACGAGTATAAACATGAGTTTATATATTTAGGTTGGTTAGTTGGTGGCAAAGGTTTTTCACTCAACAACAACGCTTCATTGTATTCGGATATGATTTGATATAGTTGGATTTTAAAATCATTTTGCATGAGTTTTGTAAATCGCAACTATCCTAAGGTAGGTTACAAACTTAAGAAGAAAACTTATGTAGTAGTTAAGAAGTTGAATTGTATATATTGATCATGTGATAAACATGTCTCGAATTGTCGAGTAGTTCTGTAATACATGGAGTTTAGTGGGAGTAATGTGGTGTTAATAGTCTTATAAGTAAGGGACATATTGATCATTGTGAATAATGAAAGACTTAGGAGAGGAATAATACATCTCTAAGGTATCCAGGAGATAGTTCTAAGAGGATATTAGCGTTAAATGAATATTCTTGTAATGATAAGAGTCTAGACAAGTTCAAAGGTATTGAACATGTAGAAATTGAATCCACTTGCTTCCACTGCTGGATTAATTTATTAAGCTAAGATGTATCGCCATTCTTATAATTCGTATACTTAGAGTATGACAAAAGGTTATAAATCGAATTTATGTGAAAGTCACTATATAGCCATATAATCTATCCATTGGTACTCAAGAAGCACTAATGATATGTCTTCTATGTCTCATATGTTGATACCATATTATTCATTGAGAATGATGGGCCAATACTCTCTTCCGTGAAGAAGTGAATGGGAGACTAGGAAGAGGTGCAAGACATCTTTAGTATCTGAATCTATGATAGATAATAGAGGATATGTGTGTAGAAATAATCATTGGATTTATGTGCAATAAGTTACACAAAAAACCATATTCTAAACACATAAGGATGGTTGGAGAACCATATTGGCTATACTATTTAAGCAGGTTATCTGCTACAAACATCCTAGGCAGTTGAACAATGAGATATATACAACGGAAATTGAGTACACTTGCAATGATGAGATATGCAAGAATGAGGGGATGATATTAGGATTCGGTTCAATGAAATTGGAGGAACTATGGTAATTCATTCCAATAACCAAAGCTCCTATCCCTACCCACTGTGACAACAGTGGGAGTTATTCTAAGGCAAGAGAGACTTTGTCCAGACTGGATCTAGACACATACTAAAATTTTTTATAATAAAGATTATACATAACAAAGGGAATTAGTATATAGTAAGGTTAGGGAAAGTACAAAGTGTTGCTAAAACTTGCTAACCAAGGCCTTTTCATAGGCTAAGCATGATAAGTCATGCCATTTCAATTGAGTTGAGATGTATAGTTGTATACAATATTAAGTATGGATTATAGCTTATGTAGTAATTATCATAGTATCAATTTTACATATGTGATAATACATTCATCATTTGAGTATTATTCAAAACTCTTTTCTTATAATACTTTGTTTTCCAAATAGGTTGTCGAGACAATATTGAACCCTATTTAAGTGAACTGGATTAACATAGTATTGGCCCCTAGTCACTTATATGAGGTGACGTCTCGAAGTGACTAGAGTGTGATGCGATTGATGGCAAGTTCAAGTGCCATAGAGTCATAAGGGATGACTAGTTGATCACATAGTCAGACTGTAAGGGACACTCTGTCGGGCAGTGACAGCTTATAGAGTTCTGGTAATTCATATAGCCTGGTCGTGGCGAGAGCTACTATAGTATTCTATTGAGTCAATTCTTTGACTAAAGACTATTCGCCGAAGTTGGAAAAGATTCTGAGTGACTTTAGGTTATGCTCTACGAATTTCGTAAATGAGGTCAAATGGGCATCTATTGGGTCATGATGAGCTATGGTTATACGAACGGAATAGTGCAATAGGAATTGTCCACCCCTTGTCAGGGTTATTTAAAAATCTCAGAGCCACTCGAGGAGTAGTGAACTGAAAATGCGTGGCCATGCTCGAAAGGTATCTTTGGTAGATAGTTCCGGTCAGATAGTTACTCTCCAGATCGAGGAAACCACTCTTGATATGATCACATGCAAGTACGACCTGCAAGACACCTTGCATTGAGTGGGAGATTGTAATTGGACAGGAGAATTGGTGACTCACACTTGTCTCGGACAAGTGGGAGATTGTTGGAGTATGTGTCCTCAACAATAGTGCGATCACATTATTAAAACTCATGCTAAGAATACGTAAGGGATGATTCATTTATATAAGTCAACTGGTCAACATTAATCGGTAATGATTGGCTGACTAGAGTTTGACATTACTGTCGTTTTAATGGTGGTGATCAGTTGATACCTTAAAGTCACTCCTAAAGGACGATTCCCTCAATTACAAAATTAATCGGTTGTATGACGATACAGATTGATTAAATCCTTGAATTGAACAAAATTGGTATATAAGAGAGAAAATTATATCTTATTGTAATTTGATTAAATAAGATTCAATTTAGTAATTAATATGTTATATTACTAAAATTGATTATTGTTTATAAAACAATTAAGAAAAGAATGATGGTTAATTATAATTCCAAAATGTTGTGAATTATATTAACATGACCCATTTTATACACATGTTATTATGAATTACTAGATAATTTATAATATGTAATTTAATTAATTTACATAATGATATTTAATTGTTAAATATGCATTAGTATAATTAATTACTTGATTACATGCTACATGTGACATGTTGTGTGTGACAATTGACATTTAACAAAATAAAATGGATTTCCATTTTATGAAATGGACCGAAAAGGGAAGGGGTTTTGGGGATAGTGGGGTGTTTATTTTAATTATAAAACTAGACACCATCATAACCCTAAAAGATAGCCTTGCATGCCTATGTTTTAGATAGGAGAAAAAGCTAAAAGCAAAGGACATGGAATGGCCTTGTTCCCTCCTCCAACCGGCACCACCCCACCTAAAAAGAGAACAAGTTTCTCTTGTACATTTATTCATTCATTAATTCATTCTCATGAGATGATGATTTTCTATTCTTCCATATTCTTTTCTAAAAATACATAAATTAGTTTATGTAATAAGTTTTGTTCTTAGATCTAATATCACAAACATATTACTAAGTGTGTAGTAATTTTTATTAGATTAAAATTTAAGGTAAACTACTTATATTATCTAGTTAATAATATTAGTAGGATTTTGGGATAGTCTTGGAGCAATTGAAAGGAGGTTCTCATACTATTGGGACAAAGGGGATCATCCATTTACTTTGAGCTTAAGAACAAGTAAAGAAAGGTGTTCTTGCTTGTGCCCTAATCCTATTTTCGTAATGTAAAAAAAAAAAACCGTTTTCTCCTCATTCTTATTTTAAGTTATGCATGCACTAGATTCACAAAGACTAAATCAGTGGTTAATTTAGATCTATTTAAAATGAGTTTTATTAAGGGGTTAATGAATCCTTTCTGTATGGGAAGCATAAAAGCGTCATAGAGGCACTGTCGAGCCAACCACTCACCCAGGTACCACATACGTCCAATGGGCGTCGCCAGAAGCAACCTACTTGAAATCCTAAGTCGGGAACGCCGGCTACAAAAGTTGGAGCACCAGTGTAGTCCTCCCAAGGTTTCGACACCCACTGAAAAGGATAGCAGGGGGTCATTCCTATGATCACTATTGTTTCAACGACAAGTAAAAATCAAGAGTAAGGAAAAATGCTTACACTGTCAAGCTGCACAACATTGACACCCCTCCTACAGGCCAGGTCGTAAGAAGACCGCTGGTTCTTCTGCCAACACATGATCCAGTCTCTAACTACGAGATACTCTCTCGCCACGTCCACAGTCCTCTTTGGAGCGAAACCAGGGAAGTACGAGTATACCCATGTCTGAAAAGCGGAAATGATTATAGTAGTCCTCAATTCCAAATGCCAACTTCAATTTCCAATTCAAATCAAGAATTAATAGTTCAATTCAAAATTTCGAGTCAAAATCAACTCAATTTCAATTCAGAAATTTCATTCAATTCAAAATCAAGTCTCTACTTCAAATCGATTCAAAATTCAATTCAAAAAGAAAAATATATTTCAAATACAATATTCGAAATTCCAAAATAAATTTCCAATTTAGGATCAAAATTTCGAGCTCAAATATATTTCAAATTCAATTCAAAATTCAAAATGCAAAATTCCAAATCAATTTCAAAATTCAAAAATTTAAATTTAATTCAAGTTTAAGTTCAAAATTCAAACACAATTCAAGTTCAAGTTCAATTCAATTCAAATTCAAGTCAAAACTCCAAAATTTAACTCAAGTCAAATCTCCACTTCAAATCAATTCAAAATGATATCTCTTATTCCCATCTAGTCTACATTCTCCCCAGCGGTTGCCGTATTTTTTTCCCCAACGAGAGTTCATTACCGCTATACAACCCATGTATCCTTCTCAAGTTTTCTATCAACAGTCCTCAGAAAGATTCGCCTCCTTCAAGTCAATTATTTTTCAGTGGTTCTCATAAAGTCCTGCCTTAGTCCCCGGTGGTTCTCAAAGCGTCATGTCTTTGTCCCAGCGGTTTCTTACATATCGAGATAATCCTTTCAGCAACCTTCAGATAATCCCTTCAATAATTTTCAAAAGTTCTTATGTTTAGTCCTTCAAAGAAAGTTATCCTCAAGAGTTATTTTTCAGAAGTATTAAGTAGTTTCTTTAGAAACCTTGTAACCCCTAATGTCTTCAGACACCAAGTTATCTTCAGACAAAGAGTTTTGCCAAACCGCCTTCAGTACCGTTTCACCCAGGGGTGTTTCAGGTATGATTTCTTCTTATGGCTGGTGAGCCTCCATACGTAGTCTAACGGACTTTAAATGACCCTCCCCGATAGTCGACAGACTCTAAAATGTTTCCGACGACAGGACCTTGGCTCAGACCCCTCGAGCCGCCTCGCGTCGCCATAGTCTTCAGGTTGTAATCTTTGATTGACCTGATGGCTACACTTTGACTTTTGCCATGTCCAAGCCTCATTCAACGTGGGGGCTCTGTAGACACCTCGTTTTTGCACCTCCCGTCAACCACCCAGTGATGATTGGGCCGCATGTCTGATTATGTTGAGCGATTTATGACATTTCTTAAGTTCATCGACACATGGTAGCTCAAAAAGTCGAGTCAACCTCATGGTCGTCATGTACGTGCTGATACGGTCGTTTTGACAGTAATTAGAGTTAACTTGGAGTCCGGGTTAAAAACCGCTTCGATTTTCTAAAACCGTCTAAAACCGAGTCGGAATATTCTGGAATTTTCCGGAGTAATATTCCTAAATTTTATCTATTATCATGAAAATATCTACCTTGCTGAATAAGGAAGCCTACATCTTCCCTAATTCTTAAAATCAACCGCGGAAATCTTTATTGCTAAGGAGGAAACTGCCCAAGAGAAAACGCAGCAGGTACCACGCCTCTTGGATAGGTCGCAGTTCCTGTTGCCCCTTTTACTGGGCTGCTTTTTCTCCAGTTTCCAGATTTTCTGCGGATTTCCTTCCAAATTCTACCCTTTCCATAATTCCTCCGTGTGTTTAGTATAAATATAGGCCTCCGCCTCACATATTCTTCACGCGAGTGTCCGCCCTTCTCTTCTCCCTTTGCATTCTAAGACCGCGCTCTTGCTTTTTGACGCCTACGTGCTTGATCAATCGACCACGTAAGCTCTGATCATTCTGAGTACCAGTCACGTTTGCATGACCGACCAATTTGACCACTACAATTTAATCAACTTAATCAATTTGTTCTAAATCCTCTTAAGAGGGCACTTTCATTCTACATCGAGTCGAGCAATCACTAATACGACAACTTAGTTAATCTCGTTTCGTCAAACATGTAAGTCTGAGGATGTAAATCCCAATTTATTTACTGTATTTTTTTGTATCAATTAATATACGAGTTCAAATCATGATCATGCATAAAACCGTTTTCGAAAACATGTTTTAAAACCCTCCTCGACAAAACAGCAGAGAGACACTGTCGACAAGAAACGCAGCAGCTGTTGCGCCTTCTGAAATGGTCGCAACACTTGTTACGCCTATTCCAGAGGCTGCTTAGCTGCTGTTGCTCTTCTTCTTCGTCATGCTTCTTTGTTGCTTCGTTTGAAGGTCTTTTCTTGTTCTTTATTCATCTTCTCCAATTTACTTTATAAAATTCTTTTTTATCAAATCTTTTCCGACTTAAGTCCCATATAATTCGATATTTGTGGGTTTTCGTCTTTAAATTCGAACCCATATTTAGGAGGCTCGAATTGTCCATATCAAGTCCCTTGAATTCGTCTTTCATATATGATTTTAATTTCTAGTTTGTATATAAACCCGTTTCCGACCTCGTAGATAATAACTAGCTTATAATAATTCGTTTTAATTCGTTTTTATTGCTTTACGACAATTCCCGATGCATATAATCTGACTAAATCACCTTCACTCGAGTTGTATATCAATAATCTGCACTAATCAATCAACCAACGATAACAATAACGAGTCTGACTTTCACAGTCAGAACCCAACTCAAGAACAGTCGCATGAACTGATGCGCCTCTTCTAAGGGATGCAGCAGATGCTGCGCCTTTTCTGAGGTGGTCTCTGCCTTTAATGTGACCCCCCATATACCAAGGAGCCTTAACAAAACCTTTCCCTAGCATATAAGGGCATCACCATCTCGGTTGCCCGAGGAAAGTAATCATCAAAGGTCAATAAAAGAACATTTAAAGTTATTTTACAAGTGATACAACCAAACTACTAAAACAAAAGGTACAACTTGTCAAAGTTATATAACTACTTCTGACATTACTCGTGAAAACTCATCCCTGCCAGAACTCCAGCTACCATCCAAGACAACACCTGCTAAGGCTGACTGCTCACCATAAGGGATCACGACAGACACAACAAAACAAACAAAAGACAAACCACACAAGGTCAGTAACTGAGGCGAGACACAACAAACAACCAATAACACATTACATACACAGCCAAACACACACACCAGTCACAACCACTCAAACAGATCACCGTCACCGACTGTCCACTGGACCAGCCCTGCCAGTGGGGGACCGCAGCCGTACCCACCAAATCCCCGCTCATCATACTGAGCGATAAACCCTGTCCCATTAATGTGCACATCCCCTCCTGTGGCGGGTTCCACGGAGGGCGAAACTAGGGCGTGAAGCCAATCCCGCAGGTGACTCCACTCTGCCGAGGACGCACCTCGAGAACCACAGACAATCAATCACAGACAGCTGCATTACAACAACAACCAAAGAAATAGTATACCCAACCGATTACCATACACAATCAGCCACACGGTCACAACAACGATACACTAACGATATAACAACCGATACACTAGACAACCAACAGTAACTGAGTATGCGAACCTACCTTTAAGCTAACCGCAGCAAATCCTCGATCAACCACAAGACATCAACCAAGCACGCAACCCCTATACAAACTGCATACAAGTCTATTACTACCACTACAACCCTACAAGGAACAACAAAGACAAAGACGATGTTGATGACATACCTACGCATCTCACAACGGCGTTAAGACCGCTACCCGACTCAAGCAACTCATCCTCAAGGCACTAGAATCCCCAAAGGCTCCCATGGAAGGTATTTGGTGAAGGGAAAGGTGGGAGGCGACATAAAGATCTGAAGGAAGGAGGCGGAAATGATTTGCGGTTTTCACAAAACACGATTAAAACCCTCGCTGTAAAGACGCTACTCGATCGAGTAACCAACCTACTCGATCGAGTGTCCCCTACTCGATCGAGTACCCAAGCTACTCGATCGAGTAACCTCTAATCTATCGAGTACAACTCATCCTTATATCCTAACAAGACACTAGGCATCTCTGGCACGCATTCCTAAGAACCACCACCTGCTCCCAAAGGTCGGTCAAAGTCGGTCAACGGGTCCCTAAAAGGGCGGGTATTACAGTCTTCCCTCCTTAAAAAAACTTCGTCCCCGAAGTTCGACCCATCCTCCCGCAAACGACACGACAAGAAACCCAAGGTCGACGCCCCCGTTCTCCCGACACAGGTCCACCACTCTCTAAAGGCATCATCCACTATGTCATCATCATCAATTGTCCAACACACACCACATACACAAGCTTCTGCAAACCACTACTCGAATTACCAAACTCATAACATGCACCAACACGACCAACTCGACTAACGATTATACTACTACGCCGAACTTCTCAGGCACACATTAACGCAGCTACGAGACAATACTTTCACTAGCCAACAACTATCACACAAAACCTGTCACACAACGATCCTATTATAGATTCACACAATGCATGATTCATAATCGCACAACTCCACTACTGTTCTTGACATCCTTATCCCTTTATGACTATCTTCTCATGGTAAATTACTCAACTTTTACTTAAACATACAAATTACCCATCAAAACTATTAAAACAATTATAGCTTCAAGCTTGAAATATAACAGTGACATTATAAAACATTACAAATATACGGTAAAACATTACAACATACAGTAAAATGTATTATAATTTCGGCATTTTTATTTTGCGACATCACTCTTCCTCTGTAAAAAGAACTTCGTCCCCGAAGTTCACCACCTAACAATTTTCCTGCCACTTACCCGACACACATTGTACCTTGTCGACATTACTCGCTAATCACAACTAACGTTGTCTTATAAATATATGCTACTTTACGAGAATAATTATCAAGGACCATAAAAGACAAGCATATATCAATTTGGGTATAATGAAATTATGGAAATTTCAGGAAAGTAACAAGTCTTTTCGATAATAAATAAGTTAAGCTTGCTTGTAGACGTTGAGGATGTAAAATGAATGCAATAAAAGAAACCTTTGTGTCACATCTATTCCCACCAAATGTCATTTATAAGTCAAGCACGGACCCAAGCATAACTACTAAGTCGACCCAAACATGTTACTCACCTTCAATAACCGTGATAGATATCGAAATATGCAAAAATAAAAGCATTCAAACAATTTAAATTTTCGAATAGTGCCTGTAACAGTGCTACTCGATCGAGTGGGTTAAGCACTCGATCGATCTGGCCTTACTCGATCGAGTATCTTATCTACTCGATCGAGTAGCCCGAGATCAGAATACCCTATAACTGTCACATCTCCAGCTACTCGATCGAGTGAGGGGCACTCGGTCGAGTAGCCACAAGTCAAATGCTACTCCAAAACTTCCCTAACGCAACACAATATATATATATATATATATATATATATATATATATATATATATATATATATATATATATATATATATATATATATATATATATATGATCGCATAACCGCGAGTCGGGATGATAACCCGACCACAAATCCTACAAACAATTCTAGGAAAAGCAAATACGACCTTATGGCCACCAATACAAACCGAATATAATAAGTACGAAAAGAGAAAGTACCAACCAAAACAAACTAACATCCAACACAACCACCAACATGATAAAAGAAACGGAGTATCACTCCTACTGCTGCTGCTAGTCATCCATGACATAATCCTCATCTCCACCACCACCCAAGGCGCCTGCTCCTGATGCACCCAAACCCACATCACCACCGGCTCCAGCATCTGGTCTCACAGACCAAGGGGTCAAGCCGCCGTAGGGGTATGACTAAGGGGCTCCCCATGTGGACGCATCCACCCCGTAAGAGTGGAAAACCCCGCTGTAATCCCCAACGCCCCTCCACCAAACCGGATGCGGTCCCGAGGTCCCAATGCCCTGAGTATACGCCATCTCATGCATGTTCTGGAGCGTCAAGGTAGAGGACACTCTCTCTGCCAGGTATCTCTCACGTGTCACCGGGGTATCAAGGTAAGGGTGCCAAGGAAATGGGTGCTGTGGCGGTGCTGCCGGCTGTGGCTGTGTCTTAGCCATCCTATCCCTCACTCTGTGTGGCCCTCTCCCTATCCTAGGGCGATCCTCCTCATCTCTCACATTCTCCCCCTTCCTCGGCGCAGGCATGACTCGGAGGATCTCCGGGTCGAGGAAGTACGTCTGCCTCGCAGGACGCGCCTCGATCTCCTCCTCATCAGAATCGGCAGCTACCACTGTCACAGGTAAAGGCTCTGTCGGTGGGAGGTGCTCCTCTTGTGGCCCATACCGCCACAGTTATAACAGGTCATACCCCAACTGTCGCTACCACTCCCACGACCACGGCCGAAAGAAGCTTCGGCGCTAAACCCCGAACCTGATGAGTACCCTCTTGCCTAGTTATGGCCGCTCTTCTTGTAACTGGATTGGCCACCACCCTCACTCTAAGCTTTCCTCTTCTCAGAAGCTCTCTCATGGCTCTCCTTGGTCATCTCAACTAACCTCTCAGCCCTCCCAGCACTCTCATAGTCCTCCTTAACATCAGTAAGGGCTCCTACCGGTAACTTCTCCATGATCTTGGGGGTCAACCCCTTCTCAAACCTCAATGCCTATTTCGCTTGGCTCAGTCCCATGTCCTCAGCATACCTAGATTTCTCATTAAACTTGTGGTAGTACTCAACAACTGTCATATCAGATGTCATCTTAAAATAATCGAACTCCTCCCTCAGCTTACTACGCACATGTTCAGGTACAAACTCTCGCCTCATAGCTCTCTTAAACTCATCCCAAGGTATCGCAGGCAACCCCTGCTTCACATACAATTCCAAAGCACTCACTTTAACCTTATCCCACTACTCACCGGCAACTTCCCTTAAGTAGAACGCAGCGTGTTCCACTTTCAACTCCTCTGGGCAATGAACTAGATTGAGAATTTTCTCCATCTCCCTATGCAAATTATCCAGCAGAATTGGTGCCCATGTTCCCAAGTACTCCTTAGGATTAAACCTCGCAATATACACACTAATCTTGGAGTGATCTGGCCTCTCATCCTTATCTTTCCTCACCCTCTTCAAAGCCTCAGTAAGAGCATCCTGGTCCTCCATCATCTTAACAATCTCATCGATACTCATGTTCTCGGCCCTGGCATACAATGCTGTTCTCTTTGGCGGCATCTTGAAACTATATAAGAGAAAGATAAACATAAACACACATCCCACATCTCAAACACGCATACGACCTGTATTGAACCTACTCGATCGAGCCCCATAACCCACTCGTTCGAGTTGAGGTCACTCGATCGAGTTACCCACTTACTCGATCGAGTGCCTCGACTCCAGAACCTGACCAGAAAGCTCCGAAAAACATCCTCGATCGAGCCAACTATCCACTCGATCGAGCTGACCCCACTCGATCTAGTGCCACCACCTACTCGATCGAGTGCCCAAAAACTGACTTCTGCCCAGAAACGGAAAACTACCTACTTGATCGAGTTACACCCACTCGATCGAGTCTCTCCCCTACTCGATCGAGTGCCCCCCACTCGATCGAGTCATGCAGACTCGTACACTACCCGCATGTTCAAACTCACACTCCCAACTTTCTATACCCTTATGCAAAACGACAAACAACATCATATATACATACGTATCGCTTTATATATATTCAAACAAAACACTTTTCTTTTCATATTTCTAACATGCCACATTATAAATCAAACATCATGTTTACATGCTTTCAATCGATCAACATATAAACCACATCATCACCATCTTTCAATTCACATCTCCCATTCTCCACATGTATGCATCCACTGATTCATACCACACAATACTATATAGATACAGAAAGCACAAGATAAATACATAACGATCCCGACACACACCCCATGGTGACCGGTTCAAAATTATAGGACGAGTTTGCGACTTTAGGACGTCTCCCAAGTCTTTGCATTAGCTCCTATAACTTCTAACCGGGTTCATTTTAGTTTGACTCCCTATGTTCATTAGGTTCATTGGTTACAGGTTTCAAGATCGTCACTCTGATACCACTTTGTGACACCCCCATACTCCAAGTGCCTTACCAGGACTACTTAAGGTATGAGAACGTCACCATCTCGGTTACCCGAGGCAATGATAATCAAATAACAATAAGGAAACATACTTAAATAGTAATAAATTTTTAGTGTTACATGTCCAACTCCAAAACTGATAAAAGTAAATACAAATGTTCTCCAAAAACCAAAATACTCAAACTACAAAATGGAACACAGCGGAAGACTCTAAGACCAGTGGTGACTCCTTCCCAGCTATCCCTCGCATAAGCCATCATACCTGCTTAACAACTGTTCACCATCCCCGAATGAAAACAATGCCACAATGAAAACAAGAACACAAACAGCTCAAACAACTCAACGAATCCCCAGTCTTCATCTCCAATCTTCACACAACTGACTACACACTAAAGTGTGTAGCCCTGCCAGAGTACCCATCGCAATAAGTACTCCACGCCGCCAGTGGAGGACCGCAGCCGTACCCACCAAATCCCCGCTCATCTCCATCGAGCGATAAACCCAAGTTCATTAATGTGCACATCCCCTTTGTGGCGGGTCCTACAGAGGGCGAATCAAGGGCGTGAAGCCACTCCCACAAGTGACTCCACTCAGCCAGGGACGCGCCCTGAAGATCACAGACAGATACAAACCAATCAACAATATAAAGCCAACAACCGTCAAGATCAACCAACAATATAATTAACCAATAAACACAACAACAATCACCACACATTATGTAGCCAATACTGAGTAGGGAAACCCTACCTGGAAAGCAAGCAAACACCAACAGTCGATCAAGCAGCTAAGTCAGAATCCCTCCTAAACGAATCCTCCTACTATACATACATACATACAATCACAACCATATTCACATAAATCAACCAAAACCCCCCAAATCACCCAATTAGGGTTTAACCAACTTTAACAAACCATTATAAAATTTATATAAAAAGCTTACCCTCGATACAAGGATCACAATGGCGTAAAGAACAATGCAATCCGACACTCCTAGGCTTGGGATTTGTTAACAATGCGATGACAATAAAGCTACGTAACTCCTCTTCTTCTCAATTAGGTTTTAGAATAGTTAAAAGAGATTAAGAAAAGTGACGGACATCCTTTTATACTAATCTCGCATTATTAACAAAACCCGTCAAAGTCAGCCCGTAAAACTCACTTACTCGATCGAGTAAGTCACTTACTCGATCGAGTACCAAGCTTACTCGATCGAGTACCCTACAGGCAGCCTACTGTTTTGCGTCAAAAACTACTTACTCGACAGAGTAAGCCCCACTCGATAGAGTACCCTTAGACACATAAAACCGTAGTATTACACTAAATTCACATGATAGGATTAAACTATTGGATGTTGCATTGCTTGCATATAACTGACAACATATCGAGTATAAATAACTTCCTTGATCATTAGTAGAGGCCGCTATCGAGGCGGGCGGGATTAGGTGTTCAAATAAACGATCTTCCTAATACGTACCCTCACCCCTTACTCAAGATATCTGTGAACATCCGTGTTCATTGGCATCACGAGAGTAATTCTAGACATAGAATGCTAAGGGTAACGAATTTGTTAGTGTTCATGTCACTACTTTGTGTCTTGACATGACGCGAAGTATTCGAACGGTTCCAATTTTCCATAAAAATTGGTGGCGACTCCAAAAATGCAGGCTTGTCAAACCTTTCACCGGTTTCAATGCCTTTCAAATCGGTAACGGCCCATGACGTGCCTCGGCCTCACGCCGGAGTTCCGCGGGAGAAGTGCCGCCGCCTCGAAACCAACTCGCGGGTGCGCGCGGCGCGGGTGGCTGTGTCCACACTTAGAAATTCTTGATATGATGGGTCTAGTATAATGTTGGTTTTCAAGCTAAACCAACTCAACTTTATGTATTCGTCATTTCATTAAAGGGTTAATAAGTTAATATAGGAACCATCAGATATAAAAATATCTTATATAAGTTTCTATTTAATTTAACTATTAAGGTTTGTTAAAACACTTGCGCGGCTTTTTCTTGGTAAGTAGAAGTATGCACTTCTTGTCACAACTTTTACCAATGGTTATCCAAATGCAACAGCATTTTT